>NC_133361.1:87925643-88031265 GCF_049309525.1 Garra rufa
ATTTTAATGGCTACAACACAGGCTGTTCTGATGTTCAGTTGTCAGACAAGGGCAAGACTCAGGTCAGAGCGTCTCGGGCCAGGGCTGGGCCCGCGCCCTATTCGTTCCCTCGTTTCAATTAAATCAGATCTGAGGGGTACCCCTTAGTTGAAATTGGTTTAGTTTATGCGTGACCAAAGCAGTGGCAGATTTTATAGCAAAGAACTAGACTTGTAGTCAAGACCGCCTAAACCGAGACCAAGACACTACCAAGACCAGAAGGTATCGAGACCAAGACAAGACCAAGACCAAGACCAAGACAGACCATGTCAAGACCAAGACCAAGTCGAGACCAAGACCGATACCAAGTCGAGACCGGAGAAAAAAGAAAAAAAACAGACTAGTGTTGAAGCCAAGGTTAATTTAGTTTAGCTTTTTAAAATTTGTTTTATTTCGGTATAGTTTTCAAATTTTCGGTAAAATTTAGTTTAGTTTTTATCAGTTTCATAAACATTTTTTTTAGTTTTAGTTTAGTTTCTATTTTGTGAACACATTTCTATTTAGTTTTTATATAGTTTAGTTTCAGTTTTAGTTTTTTTAGATTAAATAGAGATCACGATTTCCTCGCAATTCTAAACTAAGCAAAATAATGTGAGACAAAATATTAATTGCTTCAGTCTATTTAAAAGTGTTTAATTCCTTTTAATGAATTCTTAATAATTTAATACATAATATTTATATTTAAAATAGAATATGTTTAACACACCGATTTTTTATATTAAATTTATGAAAAAGTGGTTTGAATGAATAAATGACATGCTCACAAAAACATCACTGGATGAATCTGCATTTTTGAATCAAGCTCTATTCATTGACAAATAAATTTTTTAACAGTTGTTTCCATCTAGTGGCGAAACAATGCAATCGACACAAACGTTATTTGAAGCGCCAATTACTTTCAAATGATGACGTGCTCTGTTTTAATTTCTACCATAGACATCACATCAGTGTTTATATCCAAACTATGACCTTTAATCATAATATTGCTGTGATAATATGAATGACTGGGTATTTGAAAAGACTGTTTGTGAAGCTGTTTTTTTTTTTTACATTAACATGATGACTGCTCTCTCTGTTAACGGCAGTGCAAATACAGATTTGAATGTAAGACTTTTTCAAAGGTTTAATAGAGATGGGAAATCGTTGTCATTTACAAATGAGATCGCGTGCATAAGAAGTCTTTGTGATCAACGAAAGCAAACTTTATGATCCAAGAATTCGCTGACATAGGCTACTGTCACTACAAGCTGCTGGATATGTGCTTGTCTCTTCTTTACGCTCTACGCTACACTCACTGAGGCATAACCATTGACTGTTAATATAGAGGGCATAACTTTATATGGATGAGCGCCAACGGCTATCGCAAAAAAAAAAAAAAAAACGCATGTGATTGGTTGCATTTCATTTCAAGGGCGCAAAATATTAATGTTGCATTATCAAATGTTGTGTTGTCGTGGATACCAAAGATTCTAGAGCGTGTAGGTTTTTTTTGAGCGTGTAGTACTGCTAAATCTCCGACCACTATGACGGTCTGAGACAGCGAGACCTTGACAAGACCGAGAGGTCCGAGACCAAGACAAGACCAAGACCAAAGACCGTCAAGGCCGTGACAAGACCGAGACCACGTAAAAGTGGTCTCGAGACCGGTCTCGAGACCAAGACCGGTCTCGAGACATACATCACTACAAAGAACATACAGCTCTCTTCTGTGGTGGAAAACCCCAGGTTACGCCACCTGTTAAATACACTGGAGTTGAGATATAAGCTTTCCTCGCGCAGCCACTTTTCAGAAAAGATTATGCCGGAACTCTACCACGAAACCAAAGTCCAGGTATTTACTTTTGTTTATTTGTTCTAAATGGTCCCGTTGTCTTCTGTGCCCAGACTTTAGTTTTGTTTGATACATTCAAGAAGTGTGTTTTCTTTGAGAAGGTCAAATTAAAGTTTCAGTTCATATATCTGACTGTTTTTATTTATTGGCAAAATTGTATACATGAAGTAAAAATTAAAATTGATTTTGCAGTGCATCGCTATATTGTATTTAACTGATAGTAATAAATCGGTTGTCAGTTAAATGATCAATATGAACATCCCTAATATCTATTATTGAAAACCTCTTACAAGCACTAGTGAAATGAAAAACATTGATCAACCTTAGTGAAATTCATTCTTATGCATAACTGAAAAATCTTTTACATACACTAGTGAAAACAATGATCAACTTTAGTGAAATTTATTCATATGCTGAAATAACTAAATATTACTAATTTCAGAACCAATTTTACCTGCAGCTTTAAAATGACTGGTTTGCCAGGTAAAATAGTGAAGTTGGTGCCTTCACAGGAGCAGTCCGGCACTTTTTAGTCAGCAAAATGCAAGCGTTTTACTTTTGGTTTTGTTCAAACGATCACACGAAACTCTCGGCGGTGCAGAGTGTGCATTCTACAACACAACAAGACCATAATTTAACAAAAGCATTTGAAAGTCGGAGACACAAATAGGATTTAAAGAAAAAAAGCAAAAACAGTCCGGTTTCGAGTTTCAGTGACAGGGAGTGATTGATGGCTAATGTCTTAAATCTGCATTACTGCTAAGACTGTAAAGATGAAGCTTAAAGGGGTCATCGGATGCCCATTTTCCACCAGTTCATATGATTCTTTAGGGTCCTATTGAAAAGTCCATGATATACTTTGGTTATAATTTCTCAATAGTAGTGTAAAAAAAAAAAAAAAAAACCTTTTACCTAGTCAAAATCAGCTCTGCAAAAAAATCAACTCATTTTATTGCATGCTCCTTTAAATCTTTAATTATTATATATGACAAGGTCCAGGCTGTTCATTTTCGTTGGACGCTTCAATAGGCAGCTCCTCACATGCTGCTGGTGGAGTACTAATATGCATGCGAAAAAATGCATTGGTGAGCGAATCAATCAAAGGATCAGACTGATGGTCTAATTTTCTCCTTTTCCTCGGTATGATTTCTGATTTGTCAGATTTCTCTCTTTTTCTTTTAATACCCTGTCTCATCTCAGTTTGACTACTTGCACTTTGGTGAAAATTGGACGTTCCTCCAGGAGATGGTGGAGAGGAACTGCCTGAGCTGAGGAAATCAGATCTGCCTGAGCTTTGGTCAGGAGCTGGTTTGGATTCTCCAGGTATGCTGCTTTGAACCATATAAGATGGCCCAGGTTGTTCATCATCACTAGAGATTTGAACAGGTGATTCTCTGTCCTCATTATTGTGGACCAGATTAGATGGTCCAGGCTGTTCTTCACCAGCGAATTCTATCGGTGGTTCTCTGTCCTCATTATTGTGGACCAGATTAGATGGTCCAGGCTGTTCTTCACCAGCGAATTCTATCGGTGGTTCTCTGTCCTCATTATTGTGGACCAGATGAGGTGCCCCAGGCTGTTCATTATTTTCTCTGGCGTTTTCTACAGGTTGGTCGTCATCGTGTACTCCCAGAGGTTGATTATTATTATTTATAAAATACACGGGGGCAAGAAAAACCTCAATGGGGTCACCTCGGTTTTCCTCAAAAGAGACAGACAAAAAATCTGTATTCCAGGACAACACAAACAACAATGGATTGGGTCCAGGACCAGGAATCAGGGGATTCATAGCAAGTTGTTGGATACATCTCACAACTACAGCTAAACCACTTTCTGCGAGGTTACGTGGCATGCGTATTTCTGGAAGGTTAATCTGGATCTCCTCATTCGCAACAGATACAAAAAAACTTACAACGTTATTGGGCATTCAGTGCTTGGGGCTTCACTTCTCTTTGACAACCTTACTGATCTGCTTTCCCCTCCTGCTCTCTGTCTTTGCAGCTGAGGAATTTGAAATAGATCATCAGGGTATTTAATATCTTGCAAAAGCAATGTCCCTGATACTTGCTTGTATTTCTTTCGCTGGACGTAGTCACATGGACTTGGATGTGACAGCAATGGCTCACATTCGGCTTCTGATATATCCAGTTTCTGTCTCAGTGCATCAAGTGAGTCTTGAATCCTTTCCCTTGTTCTGTTGGTTCTTTCCTCGATCTCATCCAGAGCTTCCAGGATGGGATCAGGAAGTCCCGCTGTTTCTTCAGCTTCAGCTTCAGGCCCTCCTGTCTGACAGCTTTCCAAATCCTCAGAAGCTGGTTCCTCATGTCCGTATTGGTCCTCCAATTCTCTTAGCATTCTTGTCAAGTGTTGATATGAGTGTGGCCCACCTGCTTTCCCCTCCTCTCTGTGTTCCTTGGGCCCTCCTTTCTTGAGTCTTGGCTCTGCCTTGTGGGTTGTTCTCTCTCCTTCTTTTTGTCTTGGATGCAGCGCTGGTGTTGAAGTTCTGTGTTCATATGATGCCAATCCCTCCCTCAAGTCTGTATATGAGTCTCTCACTCTCCTGTCGTCTGTCTCTCTTCTCAACTCCTCCTTGCAGCTTTGTTGATTTTCTTCAGTTTCAATATCATCTTGTACATACCCTTCAAATTCTATTGGCCCTTTTATGTCTATTTTTCCCTGTACTAGAGGCATTTGGTTCACAGCCTGGTTGCAGGAAGGAGCATATGGAGGTGGCCTTTCTTCTTTTAGTTCATTACTCTTAGTTTCGTTTTCCTGTTTCTCACATTGTAATAATTTTAACCCGTATTGCTTAAACAAAGCAAGTACCCCTAATTCTTGTTCTCTTTTCTTTTCTCTCTTTACAGATTTGTCAATGGCTTTGTGATTTTTTTTATTAAGACCTCCATTTCTTTACACATTGCTACATCAAACGTTCCACCTGCTGGCCATTTAGTTGCCAATTTCTTTGTTCTATCTGCAATTTTTTCTCGAGTTTCCTTATTACTTATTTACAGGCTGGATTTTTAGAGGCCAATAATTCTGCTGGATTTGACATTTTGAGAATTAGAAGTGATATCTTATCACTTTTTGTGAGATTTGATTTGATTGTCTCAGATATTTTAAAATGATCACTATATGTTTTCTTGTCAATAAATTGAAGGGTAACACAAGGCCCTTTGGTTCTTCCTACAGAAAATTGCTTTCTGTCTAGATGATGTTCTCCCCCAAGCTGAATGCCTCAAAACTCCACAGTCTCCCTGTATGATATTTGCGACATGTAGCCATCACTCCTCCTGCCCAAATTGAGTAAGTGAGAAATGGGGTTAACCTTATGCAAAACCCTTCTTTCCTTGATACACTGATATTCAATTCATCTTTTGTGCAATATCTGGGATTTAATGGTTCCATATAGTCAATTTATAGTCTTTTATCCTGTTTTGATAAAATTTGTCTACCCCTTTTACCCCTCCTTTTCTTTTCTCCATTTACAGCTTCTTTATATAGACACGATGAAGTAGTTTGTCTGTCTAAGTAGATACGATGAAGTAGTTTGTCTATCTAGATCAGGGGTGCCCACACTTTTTTGGCTTGTGAGCTACCTACTATAAAAAAACATATATTTATTTATGAATATATTGAGAATTCTTTATATGTTGGTGTAGCTTGCTTAACTACATGAACCCATATTGCACAATACAACTACATACAAGTAAATTTTTTTGTAATTACTTTACTCTGATGACTTGAACTGAATGGAATCAGCCACTTGGCGCCGCTGTATGCACGTTCATGCGCGGTGATTCGTGTCATAAAAGGACAGATGTCAGACTGGCTGCCTTGTACGTCAATCAAGTGACAAAATTAATAGTGAGGACGGATGATTGGCTGACTACATTGGCTGATCGTCTACTTTATTTGACGTCTAATTAATGCCGTGCGATCTACCCACACCACCTGTGCGATCGACCGGTAGATCGCGATCGACGTATTGGGCACCCCTGATCTAGATATTGCGCAGACAAGGTAAGGTGAAGTACAGTTTGCCTATCTGAAGGCTGCCGCAAATACATTGCGAGGACCAGGTAAGGTGAAGTATAGTTTGCCTATCTGACGGCCGCCGCAATATTCTCAGCAAAACTGAGAGAGCGCGCTGAAATAAATCAAAAGTGAAAGTGTGGGTCACGAGTTTCGGTCTGTCCCGTGGTGAGGTGAATATCTGTGATTTTAATTCCTTTTTATGTCTGTGCTATGTCCGAACAGACTGCATTATTTTATGTATAATCATTTTACTGTGCTAATTAATTTACGGAGTATAGTCTGACTATCTGTACTGACGTAAGATGATTTTTATGCTTTTTATGTGATGTGATGTGATGTGTCTATTGTGATTTTAATTCATTTTTATGTACAGCACTTTGAATTACCATTGTGTATGAAATGTGCTATATAAATAAACTTGCCTTGCCTTGCCTTATTTTCCATTGTCTCCTTTTTACATTAATTGGTTGACCAGTGATCGCACCAACTCATGCTGTTGCACTCCTGCTCTCTCGCGATCTTTGTGGATTTCTAACCACAGACGCTGCACGTATTGGGGTTCGCTTTTCAGTACAATTGTCACCAACAAGCGTCTCAATGTTATTCCTGTCACATACATTGGCAGAGTATTTCCTGCCTCATCTGACCTGACCAAAATTTTAGATGTCCAGGTTACATGTCGTGTGACGGCTGTTAATCTGAGACGAATGTTGCTGAGGATTGTGTTTCCCAAAACACCCTCTGGGCACATGCCCTCCAAATTGCGCCTTAGATAAGGTGCTACCACTGACTCAATAGGGATTTCAACTACATTTAATGCAGCTTCCAATTGTGAAGATACTGGAGCACAAAGACCTTCCAATTTATCTATCATTTGTCAAAGTGTGATATGTCTACATACAATTTCCTCCCAGGGTATTATTGGCCATTCAAATGCTATCTCTCTCAAATTCAATATTTTAGTCAATTTCCTGAGAAGATTATTTTTCCTGTATTCTGTCAATCTTTGTTCCTGCCCATCCAAATCAAGAAACTGTGATTCCAACCAAAAATGATTATGGAGGCCTCGTGTTCTTGCTAAGGTCTCCTGAAATGCTTGATGCTCTTTGTCATTGAAGCATACATCTGATTCACCATAATGCTCATTTTACTGGTACATTTTACTCTGCTTTGAATGGGACAGGCACAAAAACTGTCTATCAGATGTCTCTGCCTTTCTCTCTCCTTCTCCTATACTTTACTTTCGGTTTTAGCAAGGTTCTCTCACTCACTCAGCTCATACACACACAATGCTCCCACTCTTGCTCTCTCTGACACACACTCAGCTTACACACACAGGTCTCCTCCTTTGCTCATACACGCAAAGCCCCCACCTTTGCTCACGCACACAGAGAAAGAGAAACCAACCCGCCTTCCTTTCTCTCTCTCTTCAGGAATGAAAAATCAATCAGTTCTCACCTTTTCTTTATTAATAATTGAGTTTCACAATTTGGATCACAACGTCGGCAACTTGGATGGTGTCCAAATAACTGACAAAGCCAATTCTTTGGAAAATTTTTTGTTCTTTCAACTCTTATAATTCTCTTTATGTATTCTTTATTTTCCATTCAATGTATTTATTAGGGCTGTTTTCGATTAAGGATTTTCATAGTCGAATCTGATTCGTTCGATTTTGCCGTAGTCGACTGATAGTCGAACCTTTTTTTTTAGATAGCAGCTAGATTTTTTCCATTTCAAACAAAAGAGTTAAAAAAAAACTAAAAGAAAAACATGGTGTGTAACAAATACCTTTTATTCATTTAAAGCCAGATGAACAAAACATATCACACATATATCAAACATCAGAAAAGTTAAAATAGGAACAAATTGGCTTCAAAAACAACAACGTGCCAAAACATGCCTTTATCTCTCACTTATGAACCTATTTCTTGGCTTTTAATTCACAGTTCACACTCGGAAATCGGGATAAAATAAATAAATAAAATTAAACTTAGCGCAACAGCCTGGCACTAGTCCAAAATGTCATAAACATTTTTCAAAATACAATAAACCTGTCTGAATAAATAAAAACAATTACACAACAACGAAAATAAACATAGGCCACAGTTCACACTTGGGAATCGGGATGAAATAAATAAATAAAATTACACAACAACGAAAAAAAATATAGGCCTAATATAAGTCATAATCAAATGGGCTTCAGAAAGTGCAAATGCGGAGGAGGAGCATGCGTGAGCTTCTCGGCCCTCGGGCACACGAGAACCGTGACCTCTGCCTGGTTCGCCAGCCAGTGCGAGAGGCACCCCTCGGCCCTCGGGCTCACGAGGGGTCTTAGTCCTTTGTCTGGGGGTTCTGCCAGGACAAGAGGGACCGAAAGGGCTTTTGTCTAGCTTTCACGGACAAAAGGTGTAAAGTTTTGCAGATCTCTTTTGAGTGGCGAAACGACTTCTCTTCTTTCCGCAGAAAGAATGCGCCTTGAGAAGTCTCCTCCTGGCTAGGGAGGTGGCTGACCCTCTAGGCCTAGCGCACTAGGCCGAGAGTACAGCCGAGCCTGGAGCGGCTCTGAGGTCGAGCTCGTAGTACCTAACGAATGTTAGGGGCGTGGACCAACCCGCAGCATTACAGATGTCCTGAATTGGGACACCTGCCGTCAGAGCTCTCGAGGCACTCATGCCCCGAGTAGAGTGAGCCTTGAGTCCCATCGGTGAGGGGAGATCAGAGGACTCGTAAGCAGTAGTTATGGCGTCAATGATCCATCTACTAATAGTGGGCTTTGAAGCTGGGCTTCCCCTCTTAGGGGGGCCGAAACAGACAAACAGTTGCTCTGTTTTACGCCACGTGGCAGCTCTGTGGACGTAAGCGTCTAAAGCTCTGACTGGGCACATGCAGTTAACTTCCTGTGACCTGGCTCCACGTATGGAGGAGGATAGAACGCCTGTAGCGTAATGGCTGCGGTGCTAGAGAGGGGACCTTCGGGACGTACCCGACCCTGGGATAAAGAAAGGCCTTGGCCATCCCTGGGGCAAACTCTAAGTGAGATGGGGCCACTGAAAGGGCCTGCAGGTCGCCTACTCTCTTGAGGGAGGTGAGTGCTAACAGGAGCGCCGTCTTAACTGTGAGGGCGCGATCCGTAGACTCCTCTATGGGCTCGAATGGAGGCTTGCAGAGAGCTTCTAGCACCACAGCGAGGTCCCACGTGGGGACCCTGGGTGTCACTCGAGGCCTCAGCCTGAGCGCACCGCGGAGGAACCGTATGACCAAGGGCTCTCTACCTACTGAGAGGCCACCTAAAGGGGCGTGGTAGGCACTTATGGCCGCCACGTATACCCTTAGAGTGGAGTGAGCTAGCCCTGCGGATAGGCGAGACTGTAGGAACTCCAGAACTGTACCAACCGGGCAGTTGACTGGGTCCAGGTGGCGCTCGCGGCACCATCTCGCGAATAAGTTCCACTTAAGGCCATACAGTTTCCTCGTAGAGGGAGCTCTGGATTGGAGAAGGGTCTCAACAACCTCGGTTGAGAGACCCGCTCCTATGAGTTGTGCCCCCTCAGGGGCCACACCCATAACCTCCACCTCTCTGGGTGGGGGTGGCATATTGCGCCCCCAGCCTGAGACAGGAGGTCCCTCCTGACGGGAATCTCCCACGGAGAGCCGTCTAGGAGAGATACCAGGTCCGAGAACCATACTCGTGCCGGCCAGTACGGGGCTACTAGTAGCAGCCGCACTTGAAGCCGACGGACCCGTTCCAGAACTCCCGGGAGCAGAGCGATCGGGGGAAAGGCATACAGACGCAGCCTCGGCCACGTCTGTGCCATGGCATCCAGCCCCAGTGGAGCTGGATGAACTAGAGAGTACCAGAGGGGACAGTGCGATGTCTCTCGAGTCGCAAACAGGTCCACCTGAGCCTGGCCAAAAACTCTCCAGATCTGCTTCACCACCTCTGGGTGAAGCATCCATTCCCCGGGCCTCGGCCCCTGCCTCGACAGGACGTCTGCTCCCACATTCAGATGTCCAGGAATATGGACTGCTCTCAGGGAGAGGAATTTCTCTTGAGACCAAAGGAGTATCCGGTACGCCAGCTTGTACAAGGGGCGTGAGCGGAGTCCTCCCTGGTGGTTTATGTAGTAAACCACTGCAGTGCTGTCTGTACGGACCAGCACATGTTTGTTTCTTAGGTCTGGGAGAAACCTCTTTAGGGCCAGGAATACTGCCAGCATCTCTAAGCGGTTTATGTGCCACGAGAGATGGTGGGGACTCCATAGGCCTTGGGCTGAGCGGCCACGCATGACCGCTCCCCAGCCGGTAAGGGAAGCGTCGGTCGCTAGCGTGATGCGGCGACCAGGCGCTCCCAGAACCGGTCCCTGAGAGAGGAACCAGGGTTTCCTCCACATGGCCAAGGCACGTAGGCAACGCCGCGTGACCTTGATCTTGCGGAGTGGGTTTCCCCTCGGGGAGAACCCCCTGGTCCTGAGCCACCACTGTAGTGGCCTCATGTGCAGCAGTCCAAAAGGTATCACGTTGGAAGCGGCTGCCATAAGACCTAACAGTACTTGAAACTGTTTGACAGTGAGTGACTGGCCTAGCTTTACTGCATTTGCTGCAGTCAGTATGGAATCGACTCGTGCAGGAGACATGCGTGCCTGCATGGAGACCGAGTCCCACACTACGCCTAAGTAAGTGGTCTTCTGTAGTGGAGAGAGCACACTCTTCTTGGCGTTGAGTCTCAACCCCAATTCTTTCATGTGAGCGAGAACAGCACCTCGATGCTGAACCGCTAACTGCTCTGAGCTGGCTAGGATGAGCCAGTCGTCTATGTAGTTGAGTATGCGGATGCCCTGGAGTCGCAGCGGAGCCAGAGCAGCATCCACACACTTCGTGAAAGTGCGGGGTGAGAGAGCTAGGCCGAAAGGAAGCACCCTGTATTGGTAAGCTTTGCCCCTGAAAGCGAACCTGAGATACTTCCTGTGCTGAGGAAGGATGGAGACGTGAAAATAAGCGTCTTTTAGATCTATCGTGACAAACCAGTCCTCGGACCTGATTTGAGACACGACCTGCCTGACAGTAAGCATCTTGAATTTCAGCTTCCTGACTGAATGATTTAGCAGCCTGAGATCTAAAATGGGCCGGAGCCCCCCATCCTTCTTCGGAACAATGAAGTACCGGCTGTAGAACCCGGATTCCCTGTCTTGAGGAGGGACCACCTCGATGGCCTCCTTCCTCAGAAGAGTTTCTACCTCTTGTTCCATCACCAGACCCTGCTCGGGGCTTACTAAAGTTGGAAAAACCCCACTGAAAGGTGGCGGCGTGGCGCCGAACTGGATAGCATAACCTTTCTCTACAGTCCGCAGGACCCAATCTGAGACTTTTGGCAGTAGCTTCCACGCTGCCAGAAAGTTCACTAAGGGTACCAGCCTCTCGAGACTGGTGTCTGGATTTGCTCGAGGAGCTAACTCGGAGACCTGTAACAGCGAACTGGCAGGAAGCTCCTGAACTAACTCTTCGAGAGACCCCCACGGGGGTTGCGAACTCTCCAGGGCCGCTACGTTTCCGGGCGGAACAGCTAGAGGATGTTCGCGGGAGATAGCCGCGCCCTGTAACACTGGCAGGGTTAGCTGACTCATCTCCTGAGGGCCACGAAGGGGTCTGGAACCCGCACCTGGAGGTACGGTGCAGACCCCCTCGAGAGGGGCTGCCCTCAACGGCCCTGAACCACAACCGTCAGGACCGCTTAGCCGAGGACTTCTTTGACTGGAGGACGACCCTCAGGTCAGGCCTCTTAGTCTTAGAAGCCCCCGGCTTAGAGCGTTGCTTTCCGGGTCCCCTAGGCTGGGCCGGGGGAGCACGGGCGGCAACGCTCTGTTTCTGTGCCTCACGATGGGAGCTCGTACACGGCTGAGGCCGCTTCTTTGATGGAGCAGCAGCCTCAGAGGAGAACACGCGGCGAGGAAGAAACGTTCTGAACGCCGCCGCCTGCTTGCGGGCCTCCTGGTGCCTGGTCACAACGGTATCAACCGCGGCACCGAAGAGGCCAGAAGGTTGCAGGGGGGCGTCCAGAAGTGTGACCCTGTCCTTTTCTTTTACATCGGACAGGGTCAGCCAGAGATGCCTCTCCGCGGCCACCAGGGCTGCCATAGACCGCCCAATGGAACGGGCGGCCTCCTTGGTGGCGCGGAGAGCGAGATCTGCTGTTTTTTGCATCTCTGTGACACTAACTTCCTCGCCGCTGCTGAACTCCTTCAGCGGGTCAGCCTGGTAGGCTTGCAGGATGCCCATGGTGTGAAGGCAAGACCCTGCTTGACCTGCTGCCGTGTATGCCTTGCCCATCAAGCCAGATGTAACTTTAAGAGGCTTGGTGGGCAAGGACGGAGCCTTCAAGGACGATGCCGAACCGGGGGACAGATAGCCCGCAAGCGTCTGTTCAACCCGTGGCATCGCCCTATAGCCATACTCCTCTGCTCCCCCCACATTTCCATAATTTTCGGTAGGGGAGAAGAGACGTGAAGAGTATGGCTTTTCCCACGATCTCGCTAGTTCTTGGTGGAGATCGGGGAAGAAGGGAAGGCTCCGTTTTGGAGGTGCTGACTTTGTCCGCAGGAAGCGGTCATCTAACCGGCTTCGCTGCGGCTCATGAGGGGGATTTTGTTCTGCGGGCCATGTAATGTGTAGTTTGGCTACCGCATTAGTCAGCACCTCGACGAGCTCCTCATAGTGAGGCGAGCGTGATGGCGGTTGTGGTTCCTCTGTTATACTTTCAATGTCAACCTCCTCGGAGGAAGACAAGAGGAACTCGGGGATCTCCTCCCGGGGGGAAGAAACCGCAGCGCGGGCTTCCGCATCCAGGAGGAGATCGCTCGATCCGCTGAGTGAGGGCGGAGATAGGGGGTCACCCGTCTCCATACCCTCCAGCAGATCGAGCTGCGAGCCCCACGAGTGCAGCCGCCGCTCCGCCTCGGCGGAAGCGGGGCCAGACCCACGGGGCACGCTAGTGAAAGCCCCCTCCTCAAAGAGGGCTTTCCGGGAACGAAGCACACGCACCGGCAAGCGATCACAGTGCGTACAGCCAGCCTTTTCGAGGGCTGACTGTGCGTGCTCCGCTCCCAAGCAAACCACACATAGGCTGTGTGTATCCCCACCAACAATGAAGCGTTGGCAAGGAGGGACACACTGCCTATGCGGGCGCTTAACCGCCATCAAACTCTCTTTTTTAGGTTGTTGAGAAGTCATACTGCTCAAATAAAATTGTGTCAAACTGGACACGAAAAACAGCAGTAAGATTCAGACAGACACAGACACAGAGCGCTCTCGCTGAATGACAAAAGCTGCCGCCGGCTTCAAACGCACGTGCTTTATACTTCCTGGTTGGTGACGTCACCGCGCCTGTGACGTCACCCCCCGTCATTCATTGGTTGTTAGACATAGTTCAGAGTGCGGCCCGCCAATGGCGTTCCCCATAGCGTTCTAGACGCGGCTCGAGTTCCCGGAAGGGAACCAAAATTTTAAATCAAATTAAAAAACTTAAGGCAGATATATGTCTATTACAAGAAACCCACCTTTTGGAATCAGAACATAAAAAATTAGCAAATACACATCTAACACAACTATACTCTGCATCTTACAACTCAAAGAAAAGAGGCGTAGCTATATTAATCAGTAAAAACATTGCAGTTTTTAATCAATCAGCTATATGTGACCCAGAAGGACGATACGTTATCATCAACATATCATTTGATAACAAAACAATAACTATCGCTAATATATATGGACCAAACACAGATGACCCCCAATTTTTCCATAATTTTTTCTCATCAGTAGCAAACCTTTCTCAGTCAGTTATCATAATTGGAGGTGACTTCAATACAGTTATTAATCCAACCCAAGACAAATCAAATACACCACCACAATTTAAGCCATGGCAGTCCACAGAAACCATTAAACAATACATGACTGACCTTGGTCAGCGATAGCTGGAGACTGAGAAACCAGAATTCAAGAGAATACACTTATTTTTCAGCAGTTCATAAATCATACTCGCGTATCGATTATTTCTTAACAAGCAACTCTCTCATCCCAGACATTTTAAATACAACAATTAATCCTATCTTCATTTCTGACCATGCCCCAGTCACTATAACTATCAATAATACAGATGTTGCAAAAAAAATCATTTAGATGGAGGATGAATACATCACTGCTTAAAGACAAAGACTTAAATGAATATTTTAAAAAAGAATGGGCATTTTTCATGGAAACAAATAACATACCAGGCACTTCTGCAATAACTCTCTGGGAAACAGCTAAAGTTGTTTTAAGAGGAAAAATTATATCATACTCTACATATAAACTCAAAAAAGAACAAAAATTAGAAAAGGACTTAGAAAATAAAATACACACATTACACAATAGTTACTCCCGTAATCCTGATGAACAGATTTTAAAGGAGATTAACAAAACTAAAGATGATTATGAAGCTATTATAAATAAACGGATAGAATTTCAAAAACAATGTCTTAGACACACAATATTTGAGCATAGTAACAAATCTGGTAAATACTTAGCAAATTTACTCAAACGTAATCGAGAAAAAACACTAATCCCTATAATTAAGAACACAGAAGGAAAGACACTCCACACCATACAGGATATCAATGACACCTTTCGCACATTCTATAAACATCTGTATAGTAATGACAAAGATCCAAATACCAAAGACACTAATATATTCCTCAATAAAATAATCTTACCCAGTTTAACCTCAACACAAAGGGAATCATTAGATAAATCTATATCAGAAATTGAATATAAACAGGCTCTTGACTCACTATCAAACAACAAAGCACCAGGCTTAGATGGGTACCCACCTGAATTTTATAAACACTTCTGGTCAACTATATCACCATTATTCATGCAAATGACAACAGAAATTAAAAATACTTCTTCTATTCCAGCACATATGAACACAGCGTTAATTACAATTTTACTCAAACCAAATAAAGACCCAACATTATGCACTAGTTATCGCCCATTATCTCTTATTAATACAGATTTAAAAATAATAAGCAAAGCTTTAGCAACCCGTCTGGAATCAGCAATTACATCCCTCATTCATCCTGATCAAACAGGTTTCGTAAAGGGACGCCAATCATCTAATAATACCAGACGATTATTCAATATAATGAACATATGTAAGCAAAATAAGGAAAAAACTATAATCATATCACTGGATGCAGAAAAAGCTTTTGATAAAGTTAATTGGCACTTTCTTTATACTACACTTAAAAAATTTGGATTTGGAGACTCTCTTATCAACTGGATTAAAACATTATATAATACACCATTAGCTTCTGTTATAACAAATGGTAAAATATCCTCACCATTCCAACTTCAGCGAGGGACTCGACAAGGTTGCCCCCTATCTCCATTACTCTTCGCTTTATTTATAGAACCTCTGGCTACTGCAATAAGACAGAATGATAACATCCATGGAGTAATATCACTTAACACTAATCATAAAATTTCTTTATATGCAGATGATATATTACTGTTTGTACAAAACCCCCAAATATCTCTCTCAGAAATAATTAAACTCATCAATAAATATTCGATTGTATCAGACTATTCCATAAACTGGACCAAATCAACAATTCTACCACTGAATATGAATTCACATGACACTAGTATACAGAATACGCCCTTCTCAATAAATAATATAACATATTTAGGAATAAAAATCTCCCAGAACCTATCTGACTTATTTAACCTTAATTTTATTTCACTACTAAAAACGATAGAAGATGACTTAACTAGATGGATGAACTTACCACTTTCCATTATAGGCCGCATTGCAACAGTTAAAATGTGTATCCTACCAAAAGTCCTTTACTTATTTACCATGACACCTGTAGAGCCAACTAAGAAATGGTTCACCTCATTAAATCAATCTATAAGCAAATTCTACTGGAAAAACAAGAAACCTAAAATAAGTTTACAAAAGTTACAAAAAAATAAAGCTCAAGGTGGTTTAGCAGCACCTAACTTTCAACATTATTACTTAGCTTATCATCTACAATACCTTTGCAAATGGATAAGACATGACACTACCCAAAACCCATGGCTAGAGTTAGAACAAGCAGAATGTAAAGACATTGCTATATCTGACCTCCCATCACTGTCATGATCGGGGCTGTGGATTTTTCCTCAGCCACCTGAGGTCGCTGTTTTCCCTTCCCTGCACACACATCCCTAATTGTACACTCCTGTCTAGTCGTTATCACTGATTACACGCACACCTGTTCACTATCACATCTGGTCTATAAGAACACTCATTTCCCACTACTCATGCTGGCTGCATTGTCTTTTGTCTTGTATGTACTGTTCTAATCTTGATCCTGGCTTTAGACTTTGTTCCCTGTTTTGTTCAGTTTATGCTTAAGTTTATGTTCAGTTGTGCCGTGTTGGCCTTTGCTTTGTTTGTTTATTTGTGTTTTGTCTAATTAAAATCCTTTCTCCCTGCATTTGGACCCAGACCTCCCTTACTCTATCGTGACAGAATGCAGCCAGCTCAGATGGGTCCAGCGGGGAGTAATTTTTTTTTTCGGAGGAGGAGGCGGCATCTTTTGAGGCGGCGTCGGCCGCTCGGTTCGAGGAGGTGATCTACCTCCAACTGGCCGAGACGGCGCGACGGCGTTCCCGCTTTGCGGTGGGGGCGGAGTGGCTCTTCCGTGGGAAGGCGGAAGTGACCACTCTCTCTGTTCCGGACGCGGCGGTGGCCGCTCTCTCTGTTCCGGACGCGGCGGTGACCGCTCTCTCAGCTCCTGACGCGGCAGTGACCGCTCTCTCTGCTCCGGACGCGGCAGTGACCGCTCTCTCTGCTCCGGACGCGGCGGTGGCCGCTCTCTCTGTTCCGGACGCGGCGGTGACCGCTCTCTCAGCTCCTGACGCGGCGGTGACCGCTCTCTCTGCCCCGGACGCGGCGGTGACCGCTCTCTCTGCCCCGGACGCGGCGGTGACCGCTCTCTCTGTTCCTGACGCGGCGGTGACCGCTCTCTCTGCTCCTGATGCGGAGGTGACCGCTCTCTCTGCTCCTGATGCGGCGGTGACCGCTCTCTCTGCTCCGGACGCGGCGGTGACCGCTCTCTCTGCTCCTGATGCGGCGGTGACCGCTATCTCTGCTCCGGACGCGGCGGTGACCGCTCTCTCTGCTCCTGACGCGGCGGTGACCGCTCTCTCTGCTCCTGACGCGGCGGTGACCGCTCTCTCTGCTCCTGACGCGGCGGTGACCGCTCTCTCTGCTCCGGACGCGGCGGTGACCGCTCTCTCTGCTCCGGACGCGGCGGTGACCGCTCTCTCTGCTCCGGACGCGGCGTTGACCGCTCTCTCTGCTCCTGATGCGGCGGTGACCGCTCTCTCTGTTCCTGACGCGGCGGTGACCGCTCTCTCTGCTCCTGATGCGGCGGTGACCGCTCTCTCTGCTCCGGACGCGGCGGTGACCGCTCTCTCTGCTCCTGATGCGGCGGTGACCGCTATCTCTGCTCCGGACGCGGCGTTGACCGCTCTCTCTGCTCCTGATGCGGCGGTGACCGCTCTCTCTGTTCCGGGAGCGGCGTTGACCGCTCTCTCTGCTCCTGATGCGGCGGTGACCGCTCTCTCTGTTCCGGACGCGGCGGTGACCGCTCTCTCTGTTCCGGACGCGGCGGTGACCGCTGACTTTCCTCTGGCGGCGGCGGCGAGGCCAGCTCACGTTCCTCTGGCGGCGGCGGCGAGGCCAGCTCACGTTCCTCAGGCGGCAGCGTCCGCTGATGTTCTTCTGGCGACGAGGCCAGCTCACGTTCCTCTGGCGGTGAGGTCCGCTTGCGTGGCTCCGCTGCATGGGCCTGGCCCGCCATCCCTCCCCCTGATTCGCCTTCCTCCATTCCTCCTCCCTCCAGATTTTTTTTTTTTTTTTTTTTTCAGCCTTGTGGAACGTCTGGAAGCCGTTCCTTGAGGAGGGGGTAATGTCATGATCGGGGCTGTGGATTTTTCCTCAGCCACCTGAGGTCGCTGTTTTCCCTTCCCTGCACACACATCCCTAATTGTACACTCCTGTCTAGTCGTTATCACTGATTACACGCACACCTGTTCACTATCACATCTGGTCTATAAGAACACTCATTTCCCACTACTCATGCTGGCTGCATTGTCTTTTGTCTTGTATGTACTGTTCTAATCTTGATCCTGGCTTTAGACTTTGTTCCCTGTTTTGTTCAGTTTATGCTTAAGTTTATGTTCAGTTGTGCCGTGTTGGCCTTTGCTTTGTTTGTTTATTTGTGTTTTGTCTAATTAAAATCCTTTCTCCCTGCATTTGGACCCAGACCTCCCTCACTCACGTGACAATCACTCACTAAAACAATTAAAAAACAAAATCTATTTTCAAACCTGATTATTAAAACAACTCACTGCTTGGTGGCAAACTAATACACTGACAAATCATGTGCTCACTCCACATATCAATTCACCCATATGGAATAACCCGGATTTTACTATCAACCATAGTCCACTCAGCAATAATAAATGGAAGGAGAAAGGCATCACACACTTACATCATCTGTTTCCGGGTAACAGCTTCATTACATTTACAGAATTAATGCAGAGATTTAATCTAGGAAAAGAACACTATTATTACTATCTACAAATTAAAAATTCGGTCACACTTTATATTAGGTGGCCTTAACTATTATGTATTTACATCAAAAAATAAGTACAATGTACTTAATGTGGTCATATTGCATTGCAAAAACACTTTTTCTTCTATTAAGGTGGGTTATGGGTAAGGTTAGGGGCAGGTTTGGTGGTATGGGTAGGTGTAAGGGTGGGTTAGGGTGTAAAGGTTAGTTCAACAGTGGTAATTACATAAATTAATTACAAATGTAATTACATATATGTTTTTAAAAATATATAAATACAATGTAAATACATGTATGTACACAATAAGTACATTGTACCAAATGATTAATTAAAATGTAAGTACATAGTAGTTAAGGCCACCTAATGTAAAGTGGGACCAAAAATTCTATTAAAACCACAACAGGAATCAATGATATAGCACAACCTCCCCCAATTTTAAAACGTATTAGCACAATCAGTAACACTACAAAGTCGCTTTCGAAATTATATGCTTTAATATCATCTATAGACACAAACACTGCTGCACCAGTCGAACAATGGGAAAAAGACCTTAATATCAGCACAGATAAGGAATTTTGGGAAACAGTTTGCGGAAATACTTTTATCTTTAGCACAAATACAAATATCCAATTAATTCAGTATAAAGTTGTACATAGAACACACATTACGCAACACAAGATGTTTAAAATGGGCTTAAGTAATTATGACAGATGCACCAACTGCAGTTTAAATACACAAGACACCTATCTTCATGCAATTTGGTTATGCCCACCAGTTAATCAATTCTGGACAGATGTCACAAATAAATTAACAGAAATCTTCAAAACTATTATCCCAATGCTCCCAGTACTATGCCTCATCGGCGACACCTCTCAAATTAACCCAGCTTTTAAACACCCAGTTCCTTTACTCATGTCTCTAGCTATCGCCAAGAAAACTATATTACTTAACTGGAAAAATAAATGCCAAATTTCAGTTACACAATGGATACATCTGTTAAGGGAACATATCATTCAAGAACAACATACATCAAAAACACAAAACCAGTTACTCAGATTTAATACAACCTTCAGCCCTCTGCTTTCACCATTAAATATTGAATAAAACTAGCTGATGAGCTGATGCCCCAATTAAGCCGCAAGATTTATAATTGATGCCTTAAACTAATTTCATGATATACAAATACAAACAATGATGTTGTAATTATATGATAGCTGTATGATAACTGACTTTGATGACAATGACATTTTTGTTTGTTTGTTTTTTTTGAATCTGGCATATTACTACTAATATTAATACTACTTCTGTTGTTATTATTATTATTATTGTTATTATTATTATTATTATTATTATTATTATTATGGTCAACGGGGTTGGAGGCAGTGGTTGTATGTGTGTTATATATTAATTTAGATAGCATATAAGCTTTCTGGGTGTTGCAGCTGCTTTGTCCCTGTCGGTGGGTCTGATTGGCACATCCTGTCGGCATGGGCTCTATCTGTGTCTTGGTTAAGGCAACCTGATCCCCCCAATTGCTGCTTCTGCCAGCATTGCCCCATATTACTGAGTCTGAAAATCAAACGAAATCAAAATTGAAACTGTGCTGGATGCGGTGTCTTTGGTTGGGGAGCTGACTGGTGAACACCAGGACTACGGCCAGTTTGCAACATAACAAGGGCTCAGTTACAATCAGTACTAATAATGAGCGGTCACCCATCGGGTCACGCACAGACTGGGGGAGCCTGTTCTGGAGGTGCATGGTGTGGTGGACCATTATATAAAATGCCATTCACTGGCATAGGAGTGGGGTCTAGTCACTGGCAGGGTGAGAAGCAAGGTGGAGGGACAGGGTGGAATGGGGACGTTGTTGGGGTCTGTGCCGATGGGTGTGTCTGATGGGTGTGTTGGATGCGCTCACTGGCAGGGATGGGGCGGCTGCTGGACCAAAGGGGATGGGAGACATCATTTGCAATAATTATCAATAACTCTACCAATTAGTCTATTTCATACTAGTGTACTATTACTATTACAATCATCGATGCTCCCACTGCTTCCACCTCTGTGTCCACTACTGGTTTCATTATATTATTATATTTCTACTAGGGCTCCTCTTAGTTATCTGTTCAGTCACGTAAAAAGTAGGATATCATCTGTCATTGCCGTTATTGTATCCTGGATCTGTCCCATTATACTGAAGTTAACATCTACTGCCCCGATTGCTGTTTAACGTTGTATTATAATATCACTACTATTGTATATCGTATTGCTTCCTGTTCAATATTTAGTACAGTTATGTCTATAGTTAAATCTTTTCACTAAACAACACAGAAATCGAATGATTTAACTTATCTCTGTACCCATTCAGACTACCACATCCATACATTTACAGCTTGTTTTTTTGTTTTTGTCCTAATTTTTGCTCCCAGCTTCTTGTACTCTTTTTTTCTTTTTTCTTTTTTTCTTTGCTTTGTTTGGTCTTGTTTTACTTAGTTTTCTCCCCCTCTATGTCTCATTTGCGTATATATATGTATATATATATATGTGTATATATCTGTGTATATATCTGTGACTGGTCTCAGTCTATGTCATCATGTTGCTGTCTATCTATGTTTTATTGCGCTCAATAAAAAAAAAAATATATATATATATGTTCATGACTATGAAGGCAAGTTAGTGATTATCAAGAATAAATTAAGATGTCCTTGAAGAGAAGTATTGCTAGCTAGCTAACGTTAGCCTAAACAAGTTACGATAGTGTTTAGCTGTCAGCATTTAAATGTACAACTATGCAGATACGGAGAGTATGGGATTACTGCAGGCTCCGCATTTAAATGATATGTTCAGAGCCGGATTAAATAAATGGACTACACTAGGCAGGCTGCATTTTTGGGCCCCACTCCATCGATGTTATTTATGAATTGAAATCTGAAACTTACCAAAGTTACTAATACAAGTTAATTCACATTTTACATAGCCTAGTCTTTAGTTACAAATTGGTTGTTTGTATACCAAAATAAGTCATGTGTTGTATATTAAACAGTCTATCAGACTATTTTTTGATATTCATTATTTATACTTCATTACAGGGCTCTATTAAATGCTATTAAATTATCCTCATCCATTGGGAGTATCATTGTTAAGGCAGTAGAATCAGTAAATAACCAATAGGTGTCAGTAAACTATGTAAACAGAGCAAATAACTTTATCTGTATAACTGGCGCCTCTATATGTATCAGTGATGCGCGGGTCAATGTATATACAACCCGAACCCGACCGATGTTTTCAACTAACCCGCCCGCAACTCAGACCGCAAAAAAAAAAGTAAATTGTACCCGACCCGCTTCCTGACCCGCATGTTTAATATTTGCGACTGACACCAGCGATTATATGCGGCTATGCGGTGGAGATGCGTTCACTGTCAAACATCATTCGGCATTTATTAGGTAATTTTGTCAAAAGAAATGTTCTTGATTAGAAAAAAAATACAGATTGTTCTTATTGTGATTTATTTGGTCTTTCCTTTATACACATTAGTTTCGTTTTCGAATGATGTCAGTGATTCTGCGATGTTTAATATTATCAAGAATAATTTTATTTCGATTTACAGTGTAATAAAAGTTAAGAAAAATATTAGCCTGTAGCCCTAAATTTATATAGACTACAATCTAATTCCTTTTTGGTCGTTGGTCCCAGGACATTTCCGGTTAGTGGTCCAGCGCATTCAAAACAATGGCGAGAAGCGCTTTATGAACAGTGGGATTGCGGTCATATATATACAAACATCCTGCTTAAATGTCTAAATTAAAATTAGATCCTTGTCGTTCGGTGGTTGTGTGCTCCCTCTGGGGCGGTACTAACATTCTGAGATGTGTTTAACGGTAGATTTCCGCGAAACGTACCCGTGTTGCGGCAGTGAAGGAGAAGGCTGGATAACAACAAGCAACTCTAGGATGTACAGCGCACATTTCGATTCAGGCAAGTAAATATCGTTTTTAATTAATCAGTTTATTTGTATATCTTTACGTTAACTCTTCAAGTATGATGCCGTATAATTTAAAGTAGCATTTTGTCATTGTTTACATATGCATCTAGCTTTCGTGTGTAACGTTAATGAAAAAAGGCAAGTTTTTTTATTTCTGTTTTATTGCTAAGTGTTATGCGGGTTAAATTCATATTAGTCGTCTAGTTATTTTGTCAGTTGACAAATGCAGTGAGTAACATGAAAGTACGTGAATGTCGTATTGTGTAACGTTAACAGTTAACGGCAGTAGTTTACAAAACGTAATGTTTATGGTAAATATTATTTTCCATCACATAAGCTTTGGTAATGTTAATTCCAAGATGTACTGACGTATTAAGCAATAATAGCATTATTTTTTTTTTATATTGTGCATTATATTAAATAATTGTTTTTCTACTTTTATCCTTATATAATGTAAACAAAATTTATACAGGTGATTTCTAATATCATTTGTTTCTTAGTCTAGGAAGCATTTTGATGTAAGCAGTTGTAAATATGCAGCAGGGTCACTAAATCTGACCATACAGTGTAATACTGAAATTTGTTAGCTCCCTGTAATTCCCATAGAATTGGTTAAATGTTATATACATTTTCATAATGATGGCTAATATCCTTTGTTTTGTTTTCTAGAAAGTATTTTAAACTGATGTAAACAGTTGCAGAAATACAGAAGGGTCACCAAATCTGAGAAGGCAGTGTAAGGAGAGCCATCATCTGTAGACACCCAAGGACAGCTGATCATCCTGCAGTGACAAACCATATCTGACCATATCAACACCCAGATGTGATTGAGAACTTGAGTGTAGTATTCAGTAATTTAGTGTAGTACTTAAAGCGACTGATGACCAGGCCAGATACAGACTGCTGCTTTTGATATTTGTTCCCCCTTTGTACTCCATTTCAGTTCAAATGTTGTTTCAGTTGTTGAAGCATTTTATGTTCATACAAATATTTACATATCAATACATGTGCTTGAAATAAAAACAGTTGAAAGTGAGAGAATGCTTTTTGTTTATATACAGTACTGGTCAAAAGTTTGGACAAAGTATTTTTTTTATGTTTTTGAAATAAGTATTTTATGTTTATTAACATGATTAATTATTTAAATGATTTCTATTATAAAAAAATATGTTGTGCAAAGCTGAATTAGCATCAGCCTTTACATTACACCAGTATTAATTTTCACATGAATGAATATATATATAAATAAAATTATACAATTTGTGTGGGTGTGAACAGTAAATACGTGCATAAAAACATATATGAATGCTTTATGTGTGCATTTATTAATCTGCAGATATACAGGTTTATGTAAAACACGTTAGCCAGCATTGAATTGCGACGATCTTGTTTATTTGTGATCACATGATGACTCGGCGCATTCATACCCTCCACTTGCACTGTTCCACAGCAACAAACTTGACCAAACCAA
This sequence comes from Garra rufa, assembly GCF_049309525.1. NCBI lineage: Eukaryota > Metazoa > Chordata > Actinopteri > Cypriniformes > Cyprinidae > Garra > Garra rufa. The sequence continues at coordinate 87,949,665 of NC_133361.1, forward strand.
CGTTGAACACATGTTGAAATGAATTCAACACGTAATAATATCATCAAGCGCTTAGTTTTAATAGCATACATTTAGCGTTGTTTGGAACGATATGTATTGTGAAAAGTAATGTACTAATGAAAACAAATATTTAAACAGAAATACAGACTGACCACGCAATGCAAGTAAATTAATCACGAACAACCTCCGGATATCTTGGGAACAAAACATGAAGTAAGTTGCACTGCTTGCTTCAGACTGATGGCATCCATTGTAAGAATAAATGTTCACAATATTTCCGTTCATGTGATATGCTTTTAGCAATCTCCCGTGTACACGCACGCAACATCGATTAGTTAATGAGCAGCTATTTTACTTTAACTAGCTTTTTCGCTAGATTTTAAAAAAATGTGTTCGTATTGACAGATCGGAGAAATAGCGCTACCGGAAATGTTTCAGGACCGGACATGCGCAGTAACGTTCCAACGCGCTTGTTATTGTTTACATCCTTGAAATGGTCTATATATTTCTTTTAAAGCTATTTGACATGAAACTGCATATGATGTTATTTGAATGTGTTTAAGCTATCAAGAAGAAGCTGGTTGGCCTGTCAAAGCAGAAGGATTGTGATCATCTCTTCAAGTGGATAAAGAGCATCACAAACCACCTGTACTGGTGTACTGAACAACTAACATGGCCATGATGGTCCCTTCACCGACTGCCAACATGAAGAGCTCGCTGATAGGGATTGGTTGAAACCAGGTTTGTTTTTATCAAAGAGGTTATTTGAAATTTAATACTCTCTGAAGTATGAAAATATAGATGATGCTTGTCCGTCCGCTATCCCTCTGTCACACATTTTGTCCAGACCATAACTCTAAAACTATTTACAACACGAAACTTTATGTAAATAGATGTCATTGATGAGATGTTTAAAGCACAAAAACCACAACTGAAGCCTTCACGGTTTTTCAGTTATTGCCCTGTGATTTCATCACCTGAATGTGTTTTTCTGGGACTGTCCTCAAAAATTTTAATAGTTATTGCCAGGAGACTAAACAGGTAGACTGAGGAAAAATAAAGTGCACAAGAACCATAACACCTGTCATCATAATATCAAATTATTGCCCTCTGATTTTTGTAATTCATTGCGATGATAAAGTGTTAAAATCTTAATTTTAAATATAAATTTTAACATTTAATTTTTTATTGTATTAGGAAGTTCCCTTGCCCCATTATATATTGCCAAAACACTCATTAATGCTAATGCATTTTCAATTTTCCTTCCCTCTTGTTGTGACTTTATTAAAATAGTGGAAACAGAAAATAAATTCTAACTATGATTTTTTACTTTTATTTTGGTGACCTTTTTTTCAGGAAGCAAAGCAGCTGTGAAGGTTGAGGAGATAGTTCTAAACAAGCGCCTTTGCACAGACGTGGCCAAACTCTCTACCGGCTACCAGACCTCCACACTCGAAAGCTTCCATTCTACCATCAATCACTTCGCCCCGAAGATGGTGAGCTTTTCTTACCATTGGCAAGCCTCTAGACCAGAGTTCCCCAAATCTTACCCTGGAGGTCCAATGCGCTGCAGAGTTTAGCTCCAACCCTGATCACACTCATCTACCTGTGATTCTCTAATGATGCTGAAGACCTTGATTAGCATGCTCAGGTGTGTTTGATTAGAGTAAGAGCTAAACTCTGCAGGAAAATGGATCTCAAGGTCCAGATTTGATGATCCCTGCTCTAGACAGATAATAGCAGCCCTTCATTTTAATGTAAACGTGCAGAGAGAAGTGGCAACACCCAAGGACGGGAAGGAGAAACATGTGGTTGTGTTCCCAAAGTACAAAAGTGGGGATGAATTCACAGTTAAACCAACAATGGTTAACCAAACGTTTCATTATGTGGACATACTTATGAAAAAGGTGTTTGGAATCTGTGAATTGAAGCAACCGACAGTGATGGCAACACCTGCTTCACCTCCACTAACAAATGGCAAGCACAGACCGACCGAAGAGGAAATGCAAACAGTTGTAGCAAGGCGCTTTAAGCGTTTACGCTACTAGTGTGTTTGTGGTGTTAATGGGTAATCGTGGTTTAAATAAACAGCTAATTTTTGACATTATGTTTGTTTCTTGTTCTCTGAATGTTTGTAGGTGCAAACATGTTTCTATTAGCTCATAGACTGAAGTGCTCTTGAGGTTATAGAACGAGGTGCATGGCATGGAAAAAAATACAGATTTTTTTTCTCAATATTTAATGTTGATGTTGAAATTTCTAATACAAAAGACATTATTCTTCACATGTAGTATGTAAATTGACTTAGTCCAGAGACACAAGAATAGCAAATTAAGCCCAATAATTGATTGTAATTTTGTAGAGGTAACTGGTAATGTTTGAACAAATAAGGCTAAGCATTCACAATGATAACAAATGTAACTGCTGATATTTTAAATGTCAGTTTGAAGATGTTGACTCATGGCAGCTTTTATTCAAATGATCCTCAGTTGCTACCATTGCTTTACAAACAATTGCATTATTTTTGGTTGTTGTTTTTGAAAAAAAAAAAAAACTTAACAAGAAAAATACTCAATTTTATTTCCAATAAATGTTAACACAATCATACAATTTTACAGGATAATAACAATGTTCTTATTCTTCAGTTTGCAAATTGGAAGCCTCTGTATTGGTCAGATGGAAACTGGTCCCTTATTCTTTGGACGCAGCAAGCTGGGAGCACAACACACACTTTTTTTCCAAGAAAACCCCAGTGCCACCTTGCAAGCTGCCTATAGCCAACAAACCGCATACGCCTGAAAAAAAAAATTGTAAAACAAACTTAGTATTTCTTAATTATGAGTATTTTAGCTATACAATTTATATGATCGTATTAACGATCCACTAACATATTACAATAATATCAAAATAATCTAAGCAAATGTTTGCTGTTACTGGAACAACAACTATAAAACCTTACTCATTAGCCTGGTGATGCATCTGCCCATACTGCTGGACATACTGGTAGTAGGCCGTTTCCAAGACATACTGGTCAAGGCAGACTGTGTGGAAGCCTGGGTGTTCTGTGATGAACTGGAGGGCTTCTTGAGTCTCACTGTTGAAGCTGTCACGTTTCCTGTCGACATTCTCCACCTCTTAGCAGCAAACTGACTCCCCCTCACTGTCCATATTTTATTTGGTTACATGCAACTATACGATGATTCAATCTTGTTCAAAGCAACTTGATATTGTCGCTGAAGAATACCTTTAATATATAGAGATTTTTTCATTAATTTGCAATATATATATTTTTCAAATTAATTATGAAAACTTAAACACAAGGAGCTCTGAAAGACTTGTAGAATAATGCTTTAAATATCTTTATTCCTTCTGTAAAAAACTTTATTGTACCAAATTGTAAAAGAATTGATAATGAATTATAATAAATTATTACGCATTACATATTCTAAAGCATAACAGATCATCAGAGCCGCAGCGCTGGTTATGTCCATCATTAAAAACTACTTGACTGAAGAACCTGGAAGCGCTGCATTCACTCTTTTGCATTATGAAGCCAATTACATTTTTAGAAATGCCCACTCTGGTCCTTTAGAGGTCTGTTTTTGTTCAAATTTGGCATTGTTTCTGTCTCTGGGTCTTGTTTCCTATCTAGTCCAGTGTTCTTCAGCCGACTGAATGTTGTGTGTAAATTAAATTAAACATATTATTATTCTTGACATCATCTACACCCAGTCTCTGTTTCATCATCTAGTCACGTTATTTATAAAAGGACCAGAACATTAATGTGGCCTCCAGTCAGTTCAGTACTGTTCAATAACTGCTTCGTTTTTGATCAGAATTTAGAATTGAAAAATACAACAGTACTTGACCTCTAATGAACAAATGTAGTTTTCTACTCGCCCAGTTACGTTACCATACGTCTAGTCTAAACTGACGGCTGAAGGTCTGTAATCCATGGCAGCTTTCATTGACCAAGGCCCGCCCATAAGGCCGTTTGACTGACATGTCAAACAACCAATCACAGTTCGTTTCATTCAGTGTCACGTTTCGGAAGTGGAGATGTCCCACAACAACAGAATAGCGTGCAACAAGTCAGTCATTGTAATAACCAGCATTGTCTGCATCTGCATAAGCATCTTTTAGCAAAACACAGAGTAAATCAGTCTGTGCTTTGTTTCCCGGCGGACCGAAAATAAACGCGACACTCGCGTCTACCGGAAATCCGATCAAATTCAACTAATCACATGACGACTTCGACATTCCTGGGCCTGTATTCTAAGAATCCTCTCAGAAAGCTCCTAATTTATCTTAATAATCCCTATGTAGGAGTCTTAGCTTAAGAGTGATTCAGGACCAATCTAAGAGCAACTCTGAGCGAAGAAAAGACTAAAACTTTTATCTTAGTGAGGAGGCGGGTAGCGATGACACAGCCTTTAGAAAACTATGATTGGTTGGTTGTCCAAGAAGGAAATACAATGGCACTTTTAAGTGTAGGGTCTAGTTTAAGCCTTCACTTTGAAAATACAGCCGTTATTTTTCCTGTTTTGTGTGCAAAATATTTCATTGCCCTCCTCATGCTTTGTCAATTGTCTCCACTGCTAAAGAAACTCTTAAAAGTCCTTGTCCGTACTCCTAACAATTTTGGACCTTAAGACCTCTTTTAAGGGTTCAGATGGTGAATTACATTTCTCTTTATTAGGAACTTTTCTTTCATTTTAAGAGGAAACACCCACATTTTCTAAGAATTTTCTTAGAGTTTTGTCCCTAGGAGCAACTCTTTGCACTAAGATGTTTTATGAATACAGGCCCAGAAGTGTTTCCAGTTAAGTGCACCATATGCATCAGACATGGGTTTGACGTCTGACCCAGATGACAGAAGAATCCCACGCCTGCTTTCATGCTGGACTTTCAAACCATTCGTGCTGTAAGACTTGCTCCAATGTTGGCCGCTTCTCTGGTCTGCGCTCCAGACACTGGTTGATCAGATCAGAGCATCCTGTAACAGTTCGGAGGACAGAGATCATTAGTTAAAGGATAACTATTGCCAAAATGCAAACTGGGCTGTTTTGTTTTACAGTAAACGAGACAAACTTATATTATTATATTACTATTACAACTCTTTCACGAGCTCCACTGACGCTTACGATGTGAAAGTTATTGAAGACATTCAAATCTGCATTCTTACTGCTGCGCTTTCAGAAAGCAACAGCCTTTTTAACCACATAATCATCAATATTTCTTCGTTACAGACATTTAAATAACATAAGTACTGGGATAAAAGCTTATAGTTTGGATATAAACACTTATTGTCTACAGCAGCGATCAAAACGAAAGTATCTTCTAACACGTTTGTAGAGCAACGTTTATCCTCTTCGCCAGGAGATGGCGACAACTGCACGTTTAAAAAAATTATTTGTCATTGAATTATATATTCAAGAGATTCCAATAGTGAAACAAGCTTTTAATTTATTAAATCTTTTTTTAATAGACTTAAGCAATGAACATTCTATCAGAACCACTAGTAAATTACGTAATTGTGTTTAGATTTCTAATCCTTTATTCTTCAGAATCGTGATCTCTAGTTTATGAAAGAAAATTGTTTTTCAGTTTACCCAGAATCACGCAGCATTAGTTTTAGATTTTTATTACTGCATATAATTCATTAAAATATAAGTTTAATTTCATAAAGTACAAGTTTATATCAAAATGCACCTATATTTTTTTGCATTTTGTGTTTTTTGTTGAATAAAATACTATTTTCCCCTACATATTTCATCATTGAGGTTTTATTTAAAAAAGTTAAAAAATCTCGTCTCGTGAGATAAGTGTCTCGTCACACCCCTAATAGCTCCTAAAGCATATTTCCATTTAAATGCACGGCTAATTTGTTATTTTGTCGCAAGTGAAAAACAATATTAATCTCCTAGTTGTAAAAAGTGCCTGATATAAGCCTAATATTTCATACTTTTCGTCGCATTCGGAGATGGACACTTCTTGACTGGCAAGACGGCCGCGAGCGGAAACTCAAACAGTGAAAAACTTTCTTTTTAGTAAACTCTGTGTACACAAACAATGTTCTCAATGCTGGAGTTCATGTGAAGAAACCCAGGCGATACGTCGAGCAAAGTTTCATGGTGTGTCGAGCTTTCTTAGTGTTGTAAAAATATCGATTTTGATGCGCTCAAAGTAATGCCCCTAGTACTCCCATTCACAGGCCATTGACCACAAAACGAAATCACGGTCAATCTCAAAAACGGCTCGTTTGTTGTAATTATGCTTTTAGATACAAGTTCGTCTCGTTTACAGTAAAAAAAAAAAAAAAAACAGCTCAGGTTGCATTTTGGCAATAGTTAGCCTTTAAGAGCAAAGCTGACAAGTGTGAAAAACCCTTTTTAAAAACCTGATTTTTAGGTAAATGTAATCCAAGGTAAATGGTGTGTTTTCTCACCCACGGACACATTGGGTTTCCAAGTGTAAATACAGGCGTCCATTATTTCCCTGACACTGTAAAAGGGAAGCCGTTTGTTCACCATCATATACAGGGTAACGCCTAGAGCCCAGATGTTTGTTGGGATGGCGTAGTATTTAGGTCTCGTGTAGACCTCTGGTGGGCAGAACTCTAACGCTCCTGTGAACAAGACATTGTATGAATAACGTTATTCCAAATATTTTTTTTCAATCATTTTAGAATAGAAAAAATAAAACAAAGCTGACCTATATATCTCAAGCTGTCATAGCCATCGCTGTTAAGCAGGTGACCAGAGCCGAAGTCAATCAGCTTGAGCTCCAGAGTGTTGGTGTTCAGCAGGACGTTGTCCGCATGGACATCATTATGAAACACCCCACGGTTTATACAGTGCTGCACCGCTGCGACTAACTGGCGCATGAAGCCGCGTGAGATCGCTTCGGTCAGTCGGTCAGAATCACAGATGAACTCTCTCAGGGTCACACACGGTTGAGGAAACTCCAGAACCAGTGAGCAGATCAGGAGCCCTTCAAACCACTCATGGATTTCTATAACGTAGGGGCAGACTGGAGGACGTCTCAACATGAGCAACAGAGCCACTTCTGTAGTCAGACGTCTGGAACAACCAGGCTACAGAAAAACAAATGGAATTAGATTTACATTTTGGAGAGCAGCGGTACATGTATGTGCATCTTTAAACAACTAAAAATGCATCTTCAAACTTTGCCAACTTACAATTCGAAGGGAGCAGCGGTTGTTCCATTTCCGCATTCTTTTGATGGCAACCTGCAAAAATAGAAATAATTCATATACAGTACAGACCAAAAGTTTGGACACACCTTCTCATTCAGGTGTGTCCAAACTTGTGAACAAATATCTTTCAGGTGGTCAAATAGCAAATAGTGGAGCTGTACAGCCACCCACTGGTAAAAGTTATTTGTAGTTGTTGTTGTTTTTTTACTTTTAAAACTGGATTTTCCAAAAGATGGGCAAAAATCTTACACTAAACCATGTGAAATTATCCATGTTATCCCCATGAATTAAAGTTAGAAATGTGGGTTTTTTATAAAGTGAATTTTACATAAAAAAGCAGTTTTTGTATAAACCCCATTTAAAAAATATTTATGTATTAATTTATATATATTTAAAAAATATTACTAACCCACTGAAAACTGCACAAATGTAGAGTAAAAACTTTAATGAACAGAAAAATATACAGTTTAGACCAAAAGTTTTAACACACCTTTTCATTCATTTGAATGAGAAGGTGTGTTCAAACGTTTGGTCTGTACTGTATGTGACCCTGCACCACAAAACCAATCATAAGGTAAAATTTTACATAACTGAGATATATACATCATATGAAAGCTCACTAAATAAGCTTTCTATTGATGTCTGCTTTGTTAGGATATGACAACAAATCTGAGGGTGCAAAACAATCTAAACATTGAGAAAATCACCTTTAAAGTTGTGCAAATGAAGTTCTTAGCTGTGCATTTTACTAATCAAAAATTACATTATGATATATTTATAGTAGAAATTTTACAAAAAATCTTCATGGAACATGATCTTTACTTAATTTCCTATTGATTTTTAACATAAAAGAAAAATCAATGATTTTGACCCATACTATGTATTTTTTGGCTATTGCTACAAATATACCCCAGCGACTTAAGACTAGTTTTGTGCTCCAGGGTCACATATTATTAATTTCTCTCACATTCTACAATCTGTCATTTATTTTAAACACGTTTGGATCAAGTGGACAGGATCTCTCTACATAAAGAGTGAAAGGGTTACCTCTCGACCGTCTGATTTACGGATTGCCTTGACCACCTTGCCGTAGCTTCCCTTTCCTATCAAATCTTGCACTGTGTATAATTTGGACAAAGATTCTGAAAAACAAAAGAGGTTGCAGAACAGGTTCAGAAATCTTATATTAAATTACTGTACATGTCTGATATAGAAACAGCTGATTCTACCAAACATGTTTCTTAAAGAACCAAATGTTTATTTATATTTGTTAAACAAGCAAACTTAATATACATGGTAATAAGTTGTGTTAAATCAGAATTACAAATGAATAATACTTTAAAATAATACTTTGAAATAATAAAATGGACCATAGAGCTGACAGCACACTCACTGTTGGTTGGCTTGCAATCTAGGACAGACGGCTCGGGAACAGCCGGATCACTGTCAGGCTCATGCTGGAGCTCAGACGGACCCGGGACAGGCTCCGGATCGGGATCAGACTGATGTGGAGTAGGAGACACCGCTCTTGTCCGTCTGCAACGGAGGAAAGGCTTCTTTACGGCCTTCCATGCTCTCTTGAAGAAGGCATGGATTCTGCTCCTCCTGTTGCCTCGTGTAGAAGTTTCTTAATGGAAGAACAACAGAGAGGAAAATATAAGCAACGTGTGTGACCACAGATTAAGAAAAAAATATGACCCATTTAAGAAAACACTGAAGAAAACGAAAAGCAGCGCAGTGGATTTTAAAAACACTTACGCTGTGAGCAACCCCTTACAACCGCAACAACTAATCAATAAAATCTGTAATGCAAACATTTGAATATATTAGTCACAAAACGTATTATTTAAGTATTTACCAACAATAAAATGATTTTGTTCAGCTGTTAATCTCACCTGTTGGGCTTTTCTCAGCAGAAGGCTGTTCATTTATTGCTGTTTCTGAAGCCCTGTTTGACTGTGAGTCAGCTGGCAGTGAATCGATGCTCCACTCTTCATCATTGACCCACTGACAGAAGCCGCTGCAGAAGCTGATGGAGTCCAGCCATGCAGCCGCTTCTGTCTCATGAACAGCGCCATCAGGCACGGACACAGATGTTGGGCTCATCGTGATGGCGAAAGTGGACAAACTCGGTAAACTCGAGTGTTCAAGTTCTGCAGACTTTCGTCGGTAGAGTTTCTCGAGCATTTAGAAAACTCGCTTAAGTGACAATCTCCACGAGCCTCAGATTCGCAGCTTCACTTTGAAGAGAGTCTGCAGATACTGAGTGTCTTCGTCACAATGCACGAACGTTCGAAAATGGAATGCAACAGAGCGCGAGTCTCAGAGCGCATTTTTTCAAAGATTCGTTTTCTTCACTACGCAGGGAGACGCGCCTCAAAATTAAATATCAAATCTGTCATAATGAAATCTGAATACAATTTATTTTTTCACTGTGGTTATTTGAATGTTTTATTTGGATACACTTTTTAGAAATATGCAGTGTTTCAAATCAGCTTTACAGAAAATCATAATGTCAATGTTTATAATATCATGCCTTTATAAGCGACGTACTTGAGTGCATATGCGGGTAAATTTGAATAAACTTCCAGCTGTTTATCTGAAAACAGTTTATAATGACATGTCAAACATAAATATTAGAACTCTTAAACAATAGTGAGAATGTCAGAAAGTATTGTTGTTTTATTATAGTAGCTAAAGGAAATCAATGTGCTTTAACAGTAGAATGTCAGGGGAAAATACATATAATAAAATAAAAAAAATGATTCACCTGTGCTATACTTTTCTGCTTCGTTTTCTACTAAAATAAATATATGGAAAGAAAATAACAGGGCAATATTTAATTGTCCTGTAAAGTGTTTTAAAGTATTTTCCTTTACTGTACACAAATAAAGCATAAGCTAAAATGAATAAAGAAAATCTGAACAAAATGCATTAATATATAGATAATGTACATTGTTGTAGTAGGCCATGATACAGATTTGGGACAAAATGCAATGAATAAAATGAAAATGAAAAGTGGTGATTGCAGCATTAAATTCAGATCGGCCCATGTTTTTATGCGTTTTTACAGAATTGTGCATTATTATCAATTCAATGGAGTTTATGAATGCAGTGGCCAGCAATTTTGTTGCTCAGTTTAGCATCAGACTACCCTAGCAACTTGTTTTTCAAAATTAGCGATTTTTAAAGTGTATTTGTCAACTTTGAGAAACTTTTGAAAATGTAATGCCAAGTGACTGAAGTGATAAAAGGCATGCGTTTTTCCTCTTAAACAAACCAAAGGGAAAACTATTGCCAAGTAGCACACTGTTGAAATATACACTGCTTAAAACTAATATGTAGTTTTACTAGTTATTTAGATAATGCATAAAATGTAATTGCTCAAATGTTCAATAATTCAATGTTGTATTTAAAAATAATTTAATTTAAATGTGTTTATAGGCCTATTTTATTTTTACATTAAATGTTTTGTACACTTTTTTATGGATAAATCTATATGAAAATATTTTTAAAAAGTATATAAATTGTCAATTTTTTAGAAAGTAACTGGACGTTTCGCTAGATAAGACCATTCGTCCTCGACTGGGATCGTTTAGAGCCATCTGAAGCTGCATTTAAACTGCATTTTAGAAGTTCAAACCACTGGGGAGCCTCCTCATTACAGCTAATGTTTTGAGACATTGGCCCAGTTTCACAGACAGGGCTAAGAATAAGCCAGGAGTAGGCCTTAATGCTTACTAGTTAAACTGGGACACTTAAGTACCTTTCATGAATGTGGATTTAAAAAGGCTTAGCTAGTCAGACACTATAAAGGCTGCTGGGCATACTTGCTTACTGTTCAGTACACAGTGCATACTGCCTACTATTTTTTAAAGAATAGTGTGTAAAACAGAATACTATAAGTAAAAAATGTTTCAGAATAAAAACACTAATCAGTAATTCAGCCTTTGAGGTTGTTTATGTGCTAACAGTTTTTTTTTTTTTTTTTTTTACAAAGGCTTTATATATATACAACAGTTCTTTCTGATTCTCGAATCTGATGGCTGATAGGAGTGCAATATTAGAGCAATATCAGAACTCCAACAGCCATTTCACAGTTTGTAATTGTATCACTCGCTTGCACTGCTTCTTACAGCGAGTGTCATGGCAGCTGCCCAAATCCAGTATCATTTTAGAAATATTACTGTTTTTGTGTCACAGAATGTAGTTTTAAGTGGTTTTCAGGCGTCGGAATGTTGATGTTTTCAGACACGAGAGCTCCAGATCATCAGCAGCCATTCTACACTCATGAACCCACATGAGAGCAGTCTCAACTCGGGGAGAACTTCTGGCATTTACCCCTGGCTCTGATGTTTCTGAAGTGGTTAAACATGAAATGTCATTTGTTTTTGGTAAATGTAATGGGCAGTTATTATTATAATTATTTGTTTAAGAGAGAAGAGTTTTGGCAAAATCTTATCATGTTTATGTAAATTTATAGCTGTATATCAGTGCGCTGCCTTTGTACGTTTGACTGAATTGCCTAGAAACTTTTATGATGATTCTTGTTGTTTTTTATTAAACACTATTATTCAATAAATAATATTTTATATACATAATAGTAGTACTTAAATGTGTTAAGTATTGAGAAATGGTGCGTGCGTTTGTGATTTTAGTTAAATTGTTCTGCAATTAGATAGCGAGAGACAAGAGAGTTTTACAAGACTTTTATACAAAAAAATTTGAAACAAATGCACTTCAACCTGAAAACGACAAGACATCTGTGCAAGTATTTATTTCAGTGATTTTTGTGAGTTGTTTCATTCTTAACTGTCATGTTTTGGTTAAGAACTCATCGATGCCTTTTTAAAGCTAAAGCTGTCCGCTAATACGTCCTAATATGCTGTAATATACTGACAACATTTCACTGTTAACTTGTGTACGCAAACCTTTTGCAGATAAATGCAAGTGCATTAAGTCTATCTTACATTTTATGATGAATCCTATCATACATACTATATACAGATGAGATATCCACTTTAAAGTACAGCTGAAAATAGATAGCATTCATAGATGTAATGTTTAAATGTACATTATTAGATTTAATCATTGTGTTAATTTTATTTTTCAGGAAGAGGCAAAGCATTGTGCAAGATTTCTTTCATAAAAATAATACCCCACATGGCTACCTTTCAGGCTTATCTTTGCACTGCTAAGCATTATAATGTTGGACTTTAAACTACATGTTACATTTCAGGCATTCTCTTTGTACAGAATTTCTGTGGAATTAATGGTAGATGATGCCTAAGAGTCTTGTTTGTGTTTTAATTATTGCACTTTATTTTCATGCTGGGAAAGTATTTTTTAAAAAATAAGATATTTAATAAAAAATACTAATGATAGAAGTTGTACTTATTACTTATTCAAAAGTTAGTCAAAGGATTAAACAGCTAATTTAAAAAAAAAATATTTTCATGAACCGGAAATAAAAACAATCAACAGATTAGTTGACTAATCTAAAAATTAAGCGATAGACTAATCTACAGACAAAGTAGTCGTTAGCTGCAGCTCTAATTCAAACTATAACAAAGGCTTGGGCTTAGCTGCAAACTGTGATTTGAAGTAGTTCTGCACAAAAGAGGGGTTTTAAAGACACTCTAATGTTGTTTCTTAAGTATTTACACACTTGTGCCATCAAACCGTTGTTTAAACACAAATCACACTCGTAGACGAGAGATATGGCTGTCTATTGGCACACTGTGATTACCTTCGGCCGAATGTGATGTTGCTCATATATATATGTGTGTGTGTGTGTGTGTGTGTGTGTGTGTGTGTGTGTGTGTGTGTGTGTGTGTGTAATAGTGGCATATATTTGCTATATATTGTAGTCAACATTTGAAGTAGATCACAACATTTCAAAGTTGTCCAAAGACAAGAATAAGTATTATTTCAACTTTGAAGGGTGTTCATCCACTTCAAATTCTGTCTACTGTGTATCTATGTGTTATAGCTGTGTACCTTATCCTATTTTAAAAGATTAAATATCTCAAATCTTTATATTATATCTTTTTTTCTGTATATTTCTATAACAAACCACATGATGCTCATTCCTTATTATTGCTCTGATAAATCTATACAATTACTTTACACTCTGGTTGTAATGGTTGTAGCGTGCTGGACTGACGAGACGTGAGACAAAACACAATATATTTAATATAATCTTCCATGGAACAGGCAGGAACACAGAGATACATCCACACACATTTAACACATAGGCATAGACAAAGACCGACCGTGTAATGAACTAAAAGACAGACTTATTAAGGCTAACTAATGATTAGACACAGGTGAAAGCAGAGATTCACTGGCCCGAAAACAAAGTTCCAGCGATCTGGATGAAGGTTTACTGCATGTTCGGTCTTTTACTGCGCTTCAAGAATTGCGTTTCAATTTTGGTCTAGCTCCGTTCTAACCTGACTCCAATTTTAAGTGATCATTAAATTTGTTATTTGACTGTATTTCCAATCACAAATATCGATTATGAATTAATTGAACTATTTGATTATTCTAGACATTCCATATTTTCAATTATTCATTCGTTGGGGGACCTAATGTCTCATTATTTTGGCTGTATATTTGTAATAACAAAAGTCTCCTCACAATTTACTATTCATATTGATTTCAGTACATATCAGAATAGCCAAATATAAAATTTTATTTGTCAGGTAAAATCTATCATGCCAATTAAACAATTCAGTTTCAATTTAGATAAATACATAACCTCAATGACTCAAAGATAAATCTAAGAATAGGATATGCATACCTGAGAATTAGGGAGACACACTGCAGCATTAGAGACCTGGGGGTTTAGCCCAGAGCCTCATACAGTGTGGGTGTTATGACTACAAAAGATCCTAAAGTTGTGTTTCATCACTTGCCTTATATACCAGACCAGAACAAACAAATATTCCAATCAGTTGTAAACACAAAGACCTTTTGATGTTTCAGGAGGTCTCGCAACCCAGGGTCACAACCTTCCCATCTGCCCCTAAAGGGAAAACAAACCCAATAACAGCAAACCCAATTCTATGGAAGCTTTCAATCTTTCTTAAAGTATATGTGACTGCTATGAAATTGAGACCATTTTACCAATCGCACAGAGACCATTCAAATGTTATCAAACATGAAGGGGAAAGACAATATATTCACAAAGATATGCTATGTGGAACTTATAGTGACTTTCACCAAGAGCTTTTAGGGTGAGAGGTGTGAGTGTGAGGGGTGAAGAGAGGGGGGTTGTTTGTCCTCTCTGTAGATCGCTTCTCCAGGTTAGTTTAATTGTTTTGTTGCATGCCATCTGTTCGTACTGTATTTTAAATCCATGAGGAGATTTCACTCCTTACACAGGTGACGGGGATCAGGACAAACGAGGGCAAAACCAAAGCCAACAGATTGACGCGGGGAGACAATGGGAGAAACCAAGTAGACAAACAGACAGAACTGTGACATTACACCCCCTCGGCATAGGCGCGGTCTCGCGCCATGGAAAAGAAACAAAACACACAAGAGGTGCGGAAAAAGTCCATGAGGGAGGAGGTTTCGGCGGAGGACGCAACCCCCGGGAGGGGGGCAAAGAGGATGGAGGCTGTGGGACGGATTGACGAGGCGCAGCCGGAGGAGCAGAGTCCTGAGGTGACAAAGGGGTGACGACTGACCAGGACGGAGCCGGAAAGACGAGGGAGCCCAGTGGAGCTGGTGGACCGACGGTCAACGAAGGAGATGAAGGCACTGAGAGCCGTGGTGGAGCCGCAGGGACGGAGGACCGAGGCGGAGTTCTGGACTCTAAGGCTGGAGGCGGACCTGCGGGATCCTCCAGCCGAGACGCCGATGGAAGCTGGCAGCCCCGCGGCGAGCCCACTGCACAGGTGTTGGGCTGAGGGTGAGTTGAGGGGCTGTCAGGGGACAGCGGCGGCCAGACCGAAATTGATGTAGACAGAAGAGGGCGGGTGGGTGGGAATTCCAGGCAGACGGGTAGATCAGAACAGAAGGATATTTCTGAGAAGAAGTCAATTAAATCCCCAGAATGTTGCTAAAGGTCACCCCCAGTGGTGGTGCAGTGGGCAGGGCTCTCTACCGCCCTCTCTTGCTCCACGCAGCACTCCACCGTTGCGGCTGTTGATGCCGGCTCTCTCACCTGGTCAGACGTGTCTGGCTCTGTCGCTCTTGGCTCTCCATCTGCGGTGAGCTTGGCCTCAAACTCCGCTTGTCAGGGTGATGGTTGGCTGGGTTCTGGGTCTGGAGTGGGGCTGATAGTCGATAGTCCATGACGATCCACAGGACGTCAGCACCCACTCTGTGGTCCTCAAGAGAGTGTTCCCCCTGCCTCAGGAGAACAGTAGGGTCCATAGTAAAAAATCAAAAAACTAAACACTGAGACAAAAAAAATAAATAAATAAATAAACGCAGGGGAAGATGCCGGGTAAAACTGTTTCGTCGATCTTTCTTTAACGGTTGTAGCGCGCTGGACTGACGAGACATGATACTAGATACAAAACACGATATATTTAATATAATCTTCAAAGGAACAGGCAGGAACAAAGAGATACATCCACACTCGTTTAACAAGTAGACATAGACAAAGACCGACCGTGTAATGAACTAAAAGACATACTTATAAAGGCTAACTAATGATTAGACACAGGTGACGGGGATCAGGACAAACGAGGGCAAAACCAAAGAAGACAGATTGATGGGGGGGAGACAATGGGAGAAACCAAGTAGACAAACAGACAGAACTGTGACACTGACAAACTTCTAATAAAATAAAGACAGAGGTATGTATACGTGCCCAACTATATTGTATTTTATGATCTATGTATCAAACTAGATAACTGCTTTTTGGTTAACAAAACATACTTTTGTTACCAAATGACAATACAGTCAACATTTACATTTAAACAAGATACACCTAAAACATCTAGATTATATTACCTTTGTCTTACATATCACCAATAACAAATTTATAAAGTTAAATACAATCTTATTTCTCCCTCCTTCCCTTTAAAATCAGAATTGTCACCCTCCTTTCCTAAACTTGAACATCATTATTACATTAACATTTGGTGCATAATATCAAACAACACATAACACAGCTCAAATTAGACATGTGTGTTTTTATTTTCTTTTTTCTCTTTACTTTGCACATTACTATTTACATTCCACAACAAACTATATGCAAAAATTTGATTATTATGTTGTCTTCATTCCCACATTTTCCATGACTCCATTACCATCTTCTCTGCAATTCTCCAACTCCAAAAGGACTGTGTATTACAACTAAATGTTTTTAAATATGAAGAAATATGACAATCTGTGCATTGCATCTTCACACATTTCAACAACAAAACCGAATTCACTACATCATTAAAACAACAAAATCCCTGTACTTCACACCACTGTGCTCAAAATCCAGGACAGCCCTTGCCACTTCCAGTTCCTTTTCAGTATCTGCCAACCTACAGACTGTATCTGCCAACTCTTTCCGGAGATACTTTCTTTCGGCATGCAGTCCACCAACTTTTCTCATCACCTTTACTCCTAGTTCTGTAAGCTCCTTCAGCACTTCCGTTCTTAAAACTGTCTCATCCAAAACAGAATAGTAAAGAAAATACAATAGCAATAAATACGCTTCCACCAAACCTATAACACAACATTACAAACACAGCTTATACTTACTGCTTAATAAGCAGAACTGTTCCCTTATTCTGGAGAATTCATCTTCCACATGTGGGATTTTGGTAGGACTACTAAAAGCCATTCTTCCTGCAACACATTTAAATCAATTACAAATTACTCAATACAAAAATAACCACAACAACATATAAACTACAAATAAATACAAGGCAAACTTACCTTATGAAGTACTGTAGTACAAACTAAGACCAAGAACACAACTGCCTTATTCACACCAAACACCTTTGAATACAACTTAAAGTCCATTACCTTAAACCAAGCATTGACACACCCCTACTCACAAAACCACACCCCTCTTAAAGGAGTCACGATAAGTGGAATTTATCAGGTTATCAACATATCAGGTTGTAGTTTCCTTCGTGCTCGACACTCGACTTATCGTGACTATATTTAAGATGGCAGCGACCGGTCTGTTCCTGGTGGAAGATGTCTGTATAAATCTACTTGTAAATAAACTACCGGTGCTTTTTCGGAGTTCTCAATGTCTCGTTTTAAATGTCAGGGCCCTTGGAAGTCTACCAATGAAGTGTGGAGCTACTTTGTGCCTCGTAAATGGCGTAAAACACTGATTTATTTACATGGCTTCTTCGATGCCCTATTGGCTCTCATTGACACCTTGTTGGGAGCATTGGCTAACTGACCCCAGATTTCGGACAGCAGGACACAAACCTAGACGGGATATGCAAGGTATGTTCACACTCGGTATCATGATTCAATATCACACCGGAGTTCTCCTTTAAGTCACACACTCCTTATAACACATTATGTAGGAGCCATACATCCGGTTTATTAGTCTCTTGTGATATTTCTTATTTCCTTCTATACTGTTGTGTATTTGCACATGTGGTGTGACGTCATTTGTAACTATGGCACCGTGAGGGGGTGTGGTGTTTATATTAGTGTGTGTGTTCACCTGTGGGACATGGCGGGTTGTTTGGAGCATGGCTGCAGGGTGAGCATGGGGAAAAACTTTCTTTTGACCGTCACTACTGTCAATGACGTTACTACCATCATTATCTGTGTCTATGCGACGTTTGATGTATCTTCCCTTGACTGAATGCATCTACCAAAGTAAGTGATCCATGTTTGTTCTTCTGCTGGTGAAACGGAGTAATAAAAATAACATCAGATGTAATGCTTCAGAGTGCGCGTCTTTAGTATAATCTCCTCGTGTCTTAGCCTGCTGCGGCTTTAATATTGTTATCTGAGTATATGCCGCTACATTATGTCAAAAGAAAGTTTTACAAAGCGCAGATTCAAACGTAGTGTTGTTTAACTTTGGATGTTTGATTGTTCAATGTTGTTAAGCGATAGACGTGAACGCGCATTTGTCTCGTGTAAAACTTATTTTCATTCACAAATTTACTGTTACAGTTGACGCTTATTTTTGATTACTGCAGCCGTTTGTATTTGAAAAGTACACTGTAAACAATGTGGGTTGCTGGTCAAAAAAGGATTGTATTCCCTGCTAGGCTTAGCGGTACTTTCACATAAGGTGATCGTACTGTTTGTTTGTTTTGTTACCCTTCGTAGTATTTTGGTTCGTGCGTCAAGCGGGTGAAGCATTGCGCTTGGGAGTGCCGCCGTAGTTCTGGTCCCAAGACAGTTAGTCTGGTTCAAGACTATCGGTATAGAGGTACATAAATACCCACCGCTAGTATGCACAGAAGACTAGGGTTGAGTTTAGCTTAGCTTTTGTGGATAATTTAGAGGGAAGCAAAGACCATGCATCGTATCTTGTTTCTGAGTGGAAGTTTAAATAAGGTATGCAGTGTTAAGTGTCATTAGCAGATATTTTTTTGTGATTTATGTTGGATTATTTTGCAAAATAAAATGGAGTTGAGTGATGCCAGGTTGAAAGAGAAAAGGCAAATATCATTGACACCTAAGGCTTTCGAATATAAATTGGGAAAGCTTCAAGAAGAACGTCAAACAAAAGTAAGAAAGATTAAAAGTGCAATTAGAGAGATTAAAGATCTAATGCAAAGTGCTGATAGTACTGAAGAAATACGGTCACATCTTGAAAATATATCAAGCCTGTTTAATGAAGCAAGTTCTCTTCATGGTGTCGTGATTTCTATGATCCCACCTGAAGAACAAGAAAAACAGAATGTGTGGTTTGATAGCATTGAAAAACATAAAACCGTTTTTGTGGAAGAGACAAATAAATGGCTGTTGAATGCGCCAGACATATCTATAGAGGGCGTTGATGCCCCATGTTTACGATCTACTGTTTCCAAAGCTAATGAGACCCATGTATCTAGAATTATGGAAAATACAGTAGAAGATGATATTAGGCCAAGTGATAGCGTTTCTAATGTGTCAGTGAGGTCAAAGAAACGTAGTACAGTGTTGAGTAAATCTATGTCTACTGCATCATCAGCTAGAATGAGGGCTGAGGCTGAGACAGCTGCTCTTAAGGCTCGTCAAAGGCTGCTGAGTCAGAAGCATGCCTTGGAGGAACAGCAAGAACTGTTGAGGAGGAAGAAGGAGGAGCTCGATCTGGACATGGAGCTGGCAGCGTCTATGGCTAAAGTAAGCGTGTTCAGGGCTTCAGAAATATCTTGCGCGTCTCATGCATCTGTGAGATTAGATGGGATGAATTCCTGTTCGGAAAGAGGAAAGAAACCACAGTTAAGCCATGACGCTGCAACATTTGTCCCTGAGTTCAACACTCAACCATCAGCTGCAGAAGCTGAAGCTGAAGCTGCGCCTTCAGGTTATGCTGATGTGAAGCCCAAGACATACAACAAAATTGGGCTGCCTGCTGTTGTGACCAGAGATGATCCATCCACTTTATCTTTTCAGCCAGCTGTCATGAATAATGATGGTCTCCTCACTCTGTCAGGGGGTGCTTTTCATCCACCAGTTACTAGCCTTCAATCTGAAGTTGCACATGTAACAGTGAATAACTCTGATCAGCGTTTTCTCACAGTTTTGGAAAGGCAAAATCAAATTACGTCTTTATTGGTTGGGCAACAGTCACTTTTTCTATTACCTAAGCAGGATTTACAAGTTTTCGATGGAGATCCATTGGAGTATCAAACCTTCATAAGAGGATTTGAACACAACATAGAGGGAAGAACACAAAGTCAAAAGGACTGTCTATATTTCCTTGAGCAGTATACAAGAGGACAGCCCAGGGATTTGGTCCGAAGCTGTCAACATCTGCCACTGTCTCATGGATACATTAAGGCAAAGTCATTACTTCTGGAACATTTTGGCGATCCATTTAAAGTAGCCTCCGCGTATATGAATAAGGTGCTTTCATGGCCATTGGTTAAAGCTGAAGATATCAAGGCTTTACGGGCCTACAGTCTAATGTTACGTGAATGTTGCAACTCTATGGGGACCGCCATAAGTGACCTGAATGTACCTACAAATATGCAAACTATTGTGAGAAAGCTGCCTTATAAGCTGCGGGATCATTGGAGAGGTGTGGCTAGTGATATTCAGGAGAAGTTTCATCGTAGAGCTACATTTTTGGATATAGTGGAGTTTGTTGAGAGACAGGTCAAGATAGCAAGTGATCCTCTTTTTGGAAATATCCAAGATGTACCTGCAACAGGAAGAAAAGAATTAAAAATGGTCAAGTCTCAAATTGGTTCAAAGGCTAGAGGAAGTAGCTTTGCTACTGCTGTAGCACCTGCTGAGAAGAAAATCGAGTCCGTGAATAAAAGGGAGAAGAATTCACTAGTGAAAGCTTGTTTGTTTTGTGGAGCTGGACATTCGTTGGATGTTTGTCTTCTTTTGGATAAAAGGACCCAAGATGAAAAAATGTCTTTTTTGAAAGAAAATCGTATGTGCTTTGGATGTCTGTGCGTTGGGCACATGAGTAAGGATTGCAGAAAGCGACTGATATGTAGAATATGCAATTATAGACACCCTACGTTGTTGCATATCCATTCCAAAGCTAAACAAAAGAGTTCGACTCAGGCCATCAGTGGTTTGGAAATGACCAAGGAAGGTCCTGTGGTGTCAGTTCAGTCCAGTGGTTTGACTGGGGCCGGTAAACAGGACTGTACGCTTTCTATTTTACCTGTTCAGGTGAGATCCAAGAGAGGGCAAGAGACTTTTGTCACGTATGCATTTTTGGATCCAGGGAGTACTTCTTCGTTTTGTACAGAGCGACTCATGAATCGGCTTAATCTTACAGGAAAGAAACTGGGAATTCTCCTTAGAACAATGGGACAAGAGAAAGTGATGGACAGTTATAAGCTGTCAGACTTGGAAGTAGCCGGATTAGATTCAGACAACTTTTGTGGCCTGCCTGAGGTTTTTAC
This sequence comes from Garra rufa, assembly GCF_049309525.1. NCBI lineage: Eukaryota > Metazoa > Chordata > Actinopteri > Cypriniformes > Cyprinidae > Garra > Garra rufa. The sequence continues at coordinate 87,970,902 of NC_133361.1, forward strand.
TCAGAAGAGTATGCCTGTTCATAAAGGTAATATTCCATGCTCGAAAGACCTCCAAAGATGGTCTCATCTGAAGGATATAAAAATGCCAGAAATCAATGCTGATGTAGACCTTCTGATCGGCACTAACGTCCCTCAAGCTCTGGAACCTTGGGAAGTGGTTCATGCAGCGAATGGGGGCCCTTATGCAATTAAGACCATTCTGGGTTGGACCGTGAACGGTCCGCTCCGAGGAGATAATCAGATCAGTGATCAGTGCTTGCAGCCTGATATCATAGTTAATCGTATCTCCGTGGCAAGGCTTGATGAGCTTTGGGAGAAGCAACTGAAGGTGGATTTTCCTGAAAATCTGCAGGATGAACAACCTGGTCAGTCGAGAGAGGATAAGCGCTTCATTGAGTCAGTTTCCGAATCTGTCAAGCTCACCGATGGTCATTACAGTATCGGTTTGCCAGTAAGACAAAAATACCTAAAAATGCCTAACAACAAACCAGTTGCAGAACAGCGTGCATTGAGTCTCAAAAGGCGTTTGAATAAAGATCCATCTTTTTGCTCAGACTACATTGCATTTATGACCAAGATGCTGGCTGATGGCTATGCCGAGAGAGTTCCTGCCGAGCATCTGACTCGTCGTGATGGAAGAGTGTGGTATTTACCCCACCACGGGGTATATCATCCTAAAAAGAAAAAACTGCGGGTAGTTTACGATTGTGGGGCCACATTCCAGGGGACATCTCTGAATTCACAGTTGTTTCAAGGACCAGATCTCACAAATTTGTTGGTGGGAGTCCTCACAAGATTCCGTAAAGAACCTGTGGTGCTTATGGCAGATATAGAGGCCATGTTCCATCAGGTCAGGGTTCCGGCTGAAGACTCTGACTTGTTGAGATTCCTGTGGTGGCCTGATGGAGATTGCAGTCGGGAGCTAGTGGAATACAGAATGATGGTGCATCTGTTTGGTGCTACTTCCTCTCCTAGCTGTGCCTGTTTCGCCCTGAGGAAGTGTGCTGAAGACAATCAAAGGTACTTTAATTCTATGGCAGTTAATGCTGTCTTGCACCACTTCTATGTTGATGATTGCTTGGTGTCTGTTGGCTCTGAAGATGAAGCAGTATATTTATATCAAGAGCTTAGTGCCTTGTGTGCTAAAGGAGGTTTTAAGCTCACAAAATGGATTAGTAATCGACGTACTGTCCTCGCTGCAATTCCTCAGGAAGAGCGAGCCAGAGAGGTAAAAGATTTGGATCTGGATAACGATTCCTTGCCTGTTGAGCGTGCCTTGGGTGTGCGGTGGTGTGTCGAATCTGACTCATTTAAGTTTAAAATCATACTTAAATCCCACCCACTCACAAGAAGAGGAATTTTGTCCGTGATTAGTTCGATTTATGATCCTCTTGGTTTCTTGGCACCTGTCGTTTTGTCTGCCAAGAAAATCCCCCAAGACCTTTGCAGGAGACGTTTGGGATGGGATGATCCCTTGCCCTCTTCCGTTGTCGGAGAATGGATGGCTTGGCTGGAAGACCTTCATAACCTTGAAAATTGGGAGGTCAACAGGTGCTTAAAACCTGCGGATTGTGGTCATCTTGTCTTTGCTCAGCTACACCACTTTGCAGATGCAAGTGAGGAAGGGTTCGGCACTGTGACTTACCTGTTGCTCCATGACAATAATGGACGAACTCACAGTGCATTTGTAATGGGAAAAGCACGTGTAGCTCCTCTTAAACTTGTCACTATTCCTCGGATGGAGCTGACTGCCGCGGTGATGGCTAGTAGGATGGATAAGTTGTGGAGAAAGGAGCTGCAAATGGACCTTGAAGATTCGGTCTTTTGGACGGACAGCACTTCTGTTTTGAAATACATAAAAAATGAGACATCTAGATTCAAGATCTTCATAGCAAACAGAGTGTCTGAAATATTGAAAACGTCTAACGTATCGCAGTGGAGGTACGTGAATACATCACACTACCCTGTGGATCTAGCTTCCAGAGGTGTTAAAGTTCAGTCATTTTTAAAGTCTGATGTATGGCTCTGTGGTCCTGACTTTCTTCAAGAGCCTGAGTACAGGTGGCCTGATAATCCTGAGACCTTGGAAAGCTCTCTCTTTGGAGACCCAGAGGTCAAGGCTGTGGTGGTGAACACTGCTCAAGTTGAGCAGGTTAGTCCGGTGGAGAAGCTCATTGGTTACTTTTCCTCTTGGTTCTATCTTAAGAGGGCAGTTGGTTGGCTTCTCAAGTTTAAGTCCTTGCTCCTATCCTTGGTGCGACATCGAAAGCTGCTGAGAGAAAACCTTTCTAAATTGGATCTAAGTACTGATCAGCTGGAGAAAAAGCTACAGGTTCAGATGGAAGGTGTTAAGGCCCAAGTGCCAAAGGATGTTTTATCCTTGGAGGATATGGTCACGGCAGAGTTAAACATTATCCGTTTCTGTCAAAAAATAAGGTTTTCGGAGGAACTGTCCTGTTTGAAGAAAGGAGAGTGCGTAAGAAGGACAAGTCACCTCTATAAGCTCAACCCGATCCTGGATGGTGATCTCATTAGGGTTGGAGGACGGCTTAGTAGAGCAGCAATGCCACTTGAAGCGAAACATCCAGTTATACTGGCTAAAGATCAACACATTTCTAAACTCATCCTTGCTGATGTACATCAAGAAACAGGCCATGGTGGACGAAACCACATGCTTTCTCATTTACGTCAGAAGTACTGGATTCCTGGTGCCTGTGTTGCCATCAGAAAGGTTCTGACTAAATGTGTTATCTGTCGTAAACTGTCTGCTTCATCTGGACAGCAGAAAATGGCTGATCTTCCTCACAACAGAATTACTCCTGATGAACCTCCTTTCAGTCGAGTTGGTTTGGACTGTTTTGGACCATTTGAAGTTAAACGTGGAAGAACTGTGATCAAGAGGTATGGGCTTATTTTTACATGCTTGGCAATACGAGCCATACACCTTGAAGTTCTTTCGTCTTTAGACACGGACTCCTTCATTAATGGTTTCAGAAGATTTATAGCGAGACGTGGTCAAGTTCTGGAAATTCGTTCGGACAACGGTACTAATTTTGTGGGCGCTGAACGTGAACTGAGGCAGGCTACTGAGAATCTGAATCATAACCTCATAAATGATGTACTGTTGCAAAAGGGTGTTAAATGGGTTTTCAATCCCCCAGCAGCATCACACCATGGAGGCTCTTGGGAAAGATTAATTCGATCAGTTCGTAGAGTGCTGAACTCTGTTTGTAAGACTCAGATCCTTGACGAAGAAAGCTTGGCAACAGTATTTTGTGAGGTTGAAGCGATTGTTAATAGTCGTCCAATAACGAAAGCATCTACAGATCCTCAAGATTTGGAGGCATTGACTCCTAATCATCTGCTTTTGCTTAAATCGCGGCCATTATTGCCCCCAGGATTGTTCAAGAAGGAGGATGTTTATTCTCGTCGTCGCTGGAGACAGGTTCAGTACATGTCGGACTTGTTCTGGAAGCGCTGGGTAAAGGAGTACCTTCCGGGACTTCAGGAGCGCCAGAAGTGGAATTCCGTAAAAAGAAACTTTGTTTCAGGAGATCTGGTGGTGCTAGTGGATGATATGGCACCTTGAAACACTTGGATTACAGGAAGAATTGTGGATACTGTTCTAGACAAAAATGGACTGGTACGAAGTGTACGGATTAAGACCAAAACAAGTTACTTGAGACCAATAACCAAAGTCTGCCTTCTGCAGGAAGCAGAAGGGCAGTGAAGATCTTGTACAGTTTGAATGAACTTTGTTATTATTGGACTTTAAAGGACTAATAGTTCATTCTGATTGGTGTCTGTCTCCCACAAGGTAATAGTTGTGGTTAATTATTACTATGAAATAATTTGGGGCCGGAATGTAGGAGCCATACATCCGGTTTATTAGTCTCTTGTGATATTTCTTATTTCCTTCTATACTGTTGTGTATTTGCACATGTGGTGTGACGTCATTTGTAACTATGGCACCGTGAGGGGGTGTGGTGTTTATATTAGTGTGTGTGTTCACCTGTGGGACATGGCGGGTTGTTTGGAGCATGGCTGCAGGGTGAGCATGGGGAAAAACTTTCTTTTGACCGTCACTACTGTCAATGACGTTACTACCATCATTATCTGTGTCTATGCGACGTTTGATGTATCTTCCCTTGACTGAATGCATCTACCAAAGTAAGTGATCCATGTTTGTTCTTCTGCTGGTGAAACGGAGTAATAAAAATAACATCAGATGTAATGCTTCAGAGTGCGTGTCTTTAGTATAATCTCCTCGTGTCTTAGCCTGCTGCGGCTTTAATATTGTTATCTGAGTATATGCCGCTACACATTACCTAAAACATTTTCTACTGTTTCAAATACATAATTTCCATTAATTTAAAATTGAACCTTAGACACACTTATTTTTCATATTCACTTATTATTCACTTAAAAAACATATATATTTTATTTACCTTAAAATACAACACATTAAAATCTGCTCTCCACCCCTTCACATCTTCCATCATCACAAAATAACCTTCCACATTGCTCTGTCAAAAATCTTACTTTAACACAAAATCTCTTCACAAACAAATACACTAAAACCTTGTTACATATGTTGCTCTTATTCTATACAAATAAAATTATACGTGATACAAAATGTATTTTTTCTTTTTTTCCCACTTCAAACTAAAACACACTAATGTTACCCGATAAAACCTTAAATTTCCATAATGTATAACTAAGTTTTGCACTTATTAATAAACCTTAATAAATGCTTTATAAATATTGTTCATGTTAATTAATATAAATAAAATACCAAAATAAATTATATACAACAATTTGCTTATTGACAATTTCTGTGCTTGCACTAACAACTCTTTTTAACACCAATAATTTAAAGTAGGATAACAACAGGGTCCGTGTATGTTTTGTTCATTTCATTTCCTATTTGGAACGGAATAACGAGACATGAGACAAAGGCTCGTTTGTTCGTATTTTTGTTCTATTTAACAAACGAAAAACGAAAGTTCAGTTTGATTTCTCATGTTTTGTTTGCACTTTACAAAAAGAATTTCGCACTTTAATAACAAATTGTCTGAAACCACCACTCACGATTACCTACGCATAACATTTGAAGCGGAAATTTGTTGCTGGGGACATAATTCGTGCTACTGCGACTTGCAAGCAACTCTTTAGCCTATATAGGCTACAGTATGCTGACTAGGTTATTGTACAGTATAATAATCGCATGTCCCATTGAAAAATACAGTGCAAATTCTGTTCATATGGAATAAAATCAGGTAACACTTTATTTTGATGGTCCATCTGTTGACACTCTACAAGTTATCAGTACACATTTAGTAGTATGTCAACAATGCATTAGTTGACATTCAACAACATTGTTTCAACAGACAGACAACATACATTCAACTAACTGCCTGTAGACTATAAAGTGCATGTTAGTTTCTAATTGATAGATTTTACAAAAAATGCATGTTGACTGTCAGTATGTCTTTTGCAACATGCTATTAACTAATAGTCAGCTAACTTTTTGTAGATTGTGTTACCATCCTCTAAGTTGACTACCAACTTATTAAAATTTATCTGTCAGTTGATAGTCTACAGTCGTGTCAACATATGATCAAGAGCATATTATTTCATCCTTACTTAAGGGACTCAAATGCATCAATTGAATAATTACTTAACCATCTAATTTTTATCAAAATCACTAGTTTATTATCTGTTGATAGTTAACTAAACATTAGTTGCTCATCTGTTGTGTGTCAACTAATCTAAAGTTTACATTCAGCAGACTATCAGTAGACATTCTCAACTAAGCATTTGTAGATATATTTTAGGACTATCCAATTAAAGTGAAAAACAGTTGATATCAGTAGATAGTCTACAGTCATGTCAACATATGATCAAGAGCATATTATTTCATCCTTACTTAAGGGTCTCAAATGCATTAATTGAATAATTACTTAACCATCTCATTTTTATCAAAATCACTAGTTTATTATCTGTTGATAGTTAACTAAACATTAGTTGCTCATCTGTTGTGTGTCAACTAATCTAAAGTTTACATTCAGCAGACTTTCTCAACTAAGCATTTGTAGATATATTTTAGGACTATCCAATTAAAGTGAAAAACAGTTGATAACAGTAGAAAGTCTATAAACTATCAACAGAAAACATACAAACATGCAGTTTAAAATGAGAAGTCATTACCAGACAATGAAAAATAATAGAACAAACACTACAAGCAGGATATTAGAGAAAGTTGTTTTATTAACAATATATTTACACAAACCCATTGTATCAGATCTGAACAGTCTGGTTATGTGTGGCAGGTTTTACATCAATTAACATAATTTATATATAAAACAAACAAACAAAAAATTGAATAAACAGCACCATGTCACCGCAGGGGTAAACCAACTTTACCAACATTACTAATTATGAAAAATTGCAAACGTATCTATGACAAAACGAATTTTGACAAACTTTCTGGATCTAGACGATTCTTATAAATTACATATCTAGATTCAAAATGGCGATTGCTACAAAATTCGCTGAAAAGTGACAAGTTTGACAGTCTAACATAAGGCTACAACATACCTGTCAGGCTCGGGGCAAGGAGAGAGAGAGGTAGAGTGAACTTAAAGGCTCTTTAATGATGAAACTCAAATCAAAAGGATAACATTCAGAATACAAATAACATCATAATGAAAAAGGTGAAACAAACAAAAGACTGGATGAACTTAACTTGAAGATAAACAGAATGACAGGCAGGCAGGTAGGTTGGTTTGGCAGGCGAAAGGTTTAGAGTCCAGTGTCTATCGAGTAGATCTGACAATGACTGTGTGCAAGTGCTGTGTATTTGAAGGGGAGAGTTAATGAGGAACGGCAGGTGCAGGTGATTAGAAGGCTGGTGACTGGGAACGAGTGGGCGTGGTGAAGGAACCTGACGGTCCGGGTGTGTTGCTGACAGTACCCCCTCCTCCACGGGCAGCTCCCGATGCCCGGGAGCGACGGCGAGGGCGGCCACGAGGTCTGGGAGCGGGACGGTCCGGGTGTTGCTGATGGAAGTCGGTGAGTAGAGAAGGGTCAAGGATGTCATTACGGGGAACCCAGGACCGCTCCTCAGGACCATACCCCTCCCAGTCCACGAGGTATTCCAGTTGACCCCCTCCCCGCCGAGAGTCCAGGATCTCCCGGACAGAGTAGATGGAAGGGTCCTCCTGGACCTCCGGAGGAGGAGGCACCTCGGCACCGTCAGGTTCTGTGGAGGAATGGAGAGGAGGGTTAGTGGCAGGTTTAAGGAGGGAGACATGAAATGTTGGGTGAATGCGGTAGTGTGCAGGGAGCTGGAGCAGGTAGGTGACAGGATTGATTTGCCTCTGGATGGGAAACGGCCCGATGTAGCGGGGACTGAGCTTCTTACAGGGCAGTCAGAGGCGGATGTCCTTCGTGGAGAGCCATACTAGCTCTCCAGGTTGGTAGGTGGGAGCTGGACGACGTCGGACATCCGCGAAGGTCTTATGTCTCCGGACTGCCTGCTGTAGATGGACGTGGGCCGAATCCCAGACCCTCTCACTTTCCCGGAACCAGTAGTCGACGGCTGGGATGTTGGAGAGCTCTTCCGACCAGGGAAATAGAGGGGGCTGATAGCCCAGCACACATTGGGGGTCCGGTTGGTGAATGCGGGATAAGGCATCCGCCTTAATGTTCTTGTGGCCTGGACGATAGGTGATGGTGAAGGAGAACCGGGAGAAGAACAAGGCCCACCGAGCCTGGCGAGGGTTCAGCCGCTTGGCCTCCCGGATGTACTCCAGGTTACGGTGGTCAGTAATGACGGTGAAGGGATGGTTGGCACCCTCCAGCCAGTGCCTCCATTCCTCCAGAGCTAACTTAATGGCCAGGAGTTCCCGATTGCCAATGTCGTAGTTTTGTTCCGCTGGGGAAAACTTCCGGGAAAAGAAGGCACATGGATGGAGTTTGGGAGGCTCTCCGGAGTACTGAGAGAGTACGGCTCCAGCCCCGGTGGTGGATGCGTCGACTTCCACGATGAATGGTTTGGCAGGGTTTGGAAGGACGAGGGCCGGAGCCGTACTGAAGGCGGATTTAAGGGTGGTGAAGGCGTGGGTGGCGGCAGGAGTCCAGGTAAGGGTTTTGGTTTTCCTTTAAGGAGGTTGGTGAGGCTGGCAGAATGAAGACTGAAGCGGTGGATGAAACGGCGGTAAAAGTTGGCAAATCCGAGGAAGCGTTGGAGTTCCTTAACAGTTGAGGGAGTGGGCCAGTCCCTGATGGCTGCGACCTTGTCCATGTCCATGCTGATCCCAGCTGGACCGATGACGTAGCCGAGGAACTGGATGGTGGTTTGGTGGAACTCGCACTTCTCCGCCTTGAGGTACAGATGGTGGTTTCTCAGCTTCGTGAGGACCTGCGTAACGTGGTGGCGATGGTCAGCCAGGTTCCGAGAGTAGATGAGGATGTCATCTATGTAGACAATGACGAATCGGTGGAGGAACTCTCGGAACACCTCGTTCATGAAGCCCTGGAAGACCGAGGGCGCGTTGACCAGGCCATAGGGCATAACCCGGTAATGGTAGTGGCCGGTAGGGGTGATGAAGGCGGTCTTCCACTCGTCCCCAGGGTGTATGCGAACGAGGTTGTACGCGCTACGCAGGTCCAGCTTGGAGAAGATGCGAGCTCCGCGCAGTTCCTCGAGGGCAGCTGGGACCAATGGCAGGGGATACGGGAACTTGACCGTCTGGGAGTTGAGGACACGGTAGTCGATACAAGGTCGCAGGCCTCCGTCCTTCTTGCCCACAAAGAAGAAACTGGAGGCGGCTGGCGAGGTGGATGGTACAATGTAACCCTGTTGGAGAGCCTCCTTGATGTACTCCATGGCCTTCTGCTCCGGGATGGACAAAGGGTATACTTTACCCCTAGGGAGTTTAGCTCCAGGCAGCAAGTCGATGGCACAGTCCCATGGCCTATGAGGTGGCAATTTGGTGGCGGCCTGCTTGCTAAAGACGTCCTGGAACGCCCTGTAGTCCTCCGGGATGAAGATGTCCTTGGCGGAGTCGGGACTCTCGACGAGGGTGGACTGGATAGAGAGGTTGGGAACAGGTAGGTATTGAAGGCAGGATTCGTGGCACTTCGGACTCCACTGGAGGACGTCACATCTCTTCCAGTCCATCAACGGAGAGTGTTGGATAAGCCAAGGGCGTCCCAGGACGATGTCCACAGTAGCGCCCTCCAGCACCAGAAAAGAGATCTCCTCCACGTGGAAGTTGCCGATTTGAAGGTTGAAGACAGGTGATCGTTGTTTGACTCGACCGGGTCCCAGGGGCTCACCTCTGATGGTGTTGATCAGGTAATGGGGAGACTGAGGTAAGGCAGGCAGGTTGAAGGATTTTAGCGTGTTGAGGGAGATGAAGTTCCCCGAGGCACCAGAGTCAATAAGGGCTTGGACTGTGAAAGCAGAGTCTTTGATCAGTAGAGTGACTGGAAGTTTTCGCATTTGTGAAACGTCTGGGGATACTTTAGAGATACTCACAAGCGAACGTGGTGGTTTGATGGGACAGGAAGTGATGGTATGGTTTTCTCCTCCACAGTAAAGACAGAGCCCCTGGGACACGCGGCGGTATCTCTCCGCAGCAGACAGATGGTATGAGTCCGTTTGCATGGGTTCTGGTGCTGGAGGAGAATATCCGGAAGCGGGCGAGGCGGCTGGAGGAGAAATGACGTTAGGAGCACATGCAAGCAAGCGTTGAGCGATCTGGTTGGTCTTCTGAAGGAGCATTTCGAGACCGATGGAGTCATCGAATATCACCAGCTGCTGTCTGATGTTTGCATTGAGCCCTTGACGGAAGATGGAGCAGAGCGCTGGTTCATTCCAGCCACTGAGGGTCGCTAGAGTACGGAACCGGAGAGTGTACTCACCAGCCGAAGAAGAGCCTTGACGCAGGCGCAGCAGTTCATCCGAGACTGATAATGATCCGGTCGATCGTCCAAAAACTTCCTTGAAGTGTTTGGTAAATGCAGATAGATTGCCGATTAAGGGGTTATCCGCTTGCCACAGTGCATCAGCCCAGTCCAGCGCTCTGCCTGACAGCAAGCTGGTGATGAACGCCGTCTTCGAACGCTCCGTAGCAAATCGCTGGGGCTGCATCTCAAAGTGGAGAGTACACTGGAGTAGGAAGCCGTTGCATTTGTCCGCCTCGCCCGAGTAGCAAGCAGGAAAGGCCATGGGACTTCCAGAGGCAAACGGGGAAGTGCTCGGTGCAGGCTGGAAGATGGAGAAGAGAGGATCGGAAGTGGGGCGAGTTGACATGGTGAAGTATCTGAGGATTTTTTCTAGGTCAGATCTTCTGTCAGGCTCAGGGCAAGGAGAGAGAGAGGTAGAGTGAACTTAAAGGATCTTTAATGATGAAAATCAAATCAAAAGGATAACATTCAGAATACAAATAACATCATAATGAAAAAGGTGAAACAAACAAAAGGCTGGATGAACTTAACTTGAAGATAAACAGAATGACAGGCAGGCAGGTAGGTTGGTTTGGCAGGCGAAAGGTTTAGAGTCCAGTGTCTATCGAGTAGATCTGACAATGACTGTGTGCAAGTGCTGTGTATTTGAAGGGGAGAGTTAATGAGGAACGGCAGGTGCAGGTGATTAGAAGGCTGGTGACTGGGAACGAGTGGGCGTGGTGAAGGAACCTGATGGTCCGGATGTGTTGCTGACAATACCAAAATGTGAAGGAGAAAAAAATTAAGGGGTCTGAATACTTTCACAAGGCACTGTACTTTACATTTTAGTTAAACAAATGTCTTTCACACAGGGCTCATTGTTTTTACCTGGTCAAAAACACAATTTACCCAAGTTTAGGAAAGAGGACCTCAAGTCTATATGTCTTAATGCAACATTTTAATTTAATTTTAATTTAATTTCTTTAGCTAAGTTTCTTGAATGTTGCAATACAGTTACTTACTTTTTCTCTGTCTGCCATTAAAGATTGCTCAAATTCAAAGTCTTGTTCTTGCCGCAAAACCACTGCTGCAAGTCCTATCAACACATAAAAGCAATTAAATAACTATTATGAAAAAACAAATCCTCAACGCATTCTCTATACATTCTAGTTCTAAAAGTTCTGAGTGTATTCTTAGTTACCACTGTGCTGTCTGCAATGTCCTCTGTGCTGGCACTAAGGTCCTGATTAGTTAAATCAGTAAGGTCAATCACCACAGCAGGAACTGTGTCAGAATTGGTTCTTGGTTCAGGTTCAATTTGTGAAGAACACAAAGCATGTGCTGATTCCTGTACAGGTAATTGTAACTGTTAGCATTAACAACACAGCACAGTTTTGTACAGCCTACTCCGGCCAAGATATTTCTTTAATTCTTTGACAGAAGCAACCTGACATTTCTGTATGTTCTTTCCTCTGTCAGCCCTGGCTAACTCATATCCGATAAAATTCAGGTTGACATCTGCCAAACTCCAGTTCAATTTGATTTGGGCCAGTTTTTCTTTACCTGTGTCATCCACAGGGTTACCTAAAACAAAGAAACAAATAACAATAATAATTACAACTTAGCTAAACATTTGTTACACATGTGATAATCTGATTATTTTCCAAAACTCATAATTCACTGTGCTGTTACCAAATCCAGTTTGTGTTATTTGTCTTCGTAAAGGTTGGGCCAGGAAGCAAAAACAGTCCAACATTCCAACAAAGGTTTTCCCGTCTTCCAGACATACCTTTAAACAGAAAATAAACAGTGGGAATATACAAAGTCAGAAAACTCAAGACAACATTTTACCAGCTTGACATGCTACTTAAAAAGGAATAACAAGCAAATGTATGTTAATTAATAAACATGTACATGTGTAAATGTATTTGTGTTTAAGAGTTACATTAGTCAGGTTTTAGTTGTTGTTTAAAAATCAGTTCATACAGATTTAAACACATACAGACACTTGGTTGTCTTTTAATTGCAAAAACAACAAAATGCAGTTGTATTTTTACACATTTAAGTATTCGAGAGCAGTAACTAATGATTATCTTGGTTATCACGTAATACTGATTATTGTGAAAATTGAGTAATCGATAATTTTTTTTTGTAATAAAAACAGACCTAACATTAGCATGTGAAGGTGAAATGATTAAATGTACATAATGTTTACAGAAACTGAACTTAAGTATTTAATTTCCATGTGGTAAAAATACACACAGAGACGCCAATGCGGCAAAAAGCTCATTTGGGACGGATATCTTCTTTTACACTAAATTACGGACCACATGGTCTAAATCTAACAATCTCAACAGTCTTTACAAATTATTTTTCAATGGCAAAGCTATAGTCCTAGAAATAAAAAAAACATAATACTACTGCATGTTTTCGTTTTATTGTTTTAGGATACCCCCACAGCTGGCAACCATACTCACACACGGAAAGAGCACTGCAACATTACAAATGTTAAATAACGTATTAAAATAATTAAAAAATAATTACAATTAAAATAAACGTATTTTTCTCTGTACAATGTGTCTGTCTTTGATTAGCCTAAAAGCAAAATAAACTGACATCCAGAGAACTTAAAGTGAAAGTCCCCTAAACATCCCAAACGGCCGCTGCAGGTCCTGTAAACGTCCCCGTGAATGTTCGGAGAACGTCTTCACGGACGTCTGCTAGACGTAATGGGGACCCTACACGCAGACGTACGTGGGACATTTGTAGAGGCCATTTAGGGGACGTTCTGGGGACCTATTTTTGTTAGCAGGGATGTGACTGCCATGAACAGGGTATATGCAGGAATCCTAGAGATAATTTAAATACCTTTTTAAGACTTTTTAAAGACCTCATCGCCACTTCAAGTTCTAATCAGTATCAAACCTTTAACTTAAACAATTGTAGTTAAATAAATCAATGGAGCACAACTATGCAACAGAACTCAGATAAGCTCGGAAGAAACAAAGCTTGAAAGAATAAATTAAACCAAAGGCAAGATTTATTAAAATATACCTTAATTAACAAGTTGGGCTGTTGTGTTGGGTAGTGGTGTGGCTGGTGCTGCATAATAACTGGTGATGGACGGCTGCAGCTGTTCTTTGTGGCCAACAGCAGCCTTGTGGCTAGCACCCTGCATTTGGGACAGCGTTTATGCCCATCGATGATATACTAATTTACAATACAGTAGGCCTCGCGTTTGTTTTCAGCGACAGTCTTCAGCCACTGTTTAAACTCATCTTTCTCCAACCAGGAGTACGCAAACTTACATTTTCCCATTTTGCCGTCTGTTTCGCGTGGATCGAGCATGCCGTTGTTAATATTAGGAGGAAAATAAATATATTTATGCTTTTTTGGAGTCAAACATTTTGGACAACGCTTGAACAACATTTAAGACCTCGTAAAATCGTGATTAAGACTTTTTAATACCTTTTAGCGGGCTTCATTTTCTGATAATTGATTTATCAACTTTTTAAGACCCCGCGGACACCCAGATGAAACTTGTAGTTGTCCTTGATGTCCAGCAATCAGCAGTCAGACACACAGCTGAGGCTTTGCTGACTTTCATCAACACGTCTTCTTTTATTTTGCTGTAGAGCTGTGGTACCAGGGTGTTTGATATAGTCTTTCTGTTTGGTAAAATGAATGATGGATCAAGTACCTTTAAGAATCTTCTAAAACCTGTGTCATCAACAATTGAAAAGGGCTGTAAATCCAGTGCAATCATTTTAACTAACTCCTCATCGACTTTGCTTTGTCTGACAGGGCCAATCGGCAGTGGTGGAGGTAACGAATTACAACTACTCACGTTACTGTAATTAAGTACATTTTTGGGGTATTTGTACTTTCATGAGTATAATTTTAAGTCTGTAATTTCACTTGTACTTGAGTACAAATTAAGCTAAGTAATTTACTTCGTTACTTTTAAAATTACAATTCGTAATCACTGTCGAGTACTGTAAATTTGAATTTATATTTCAACCACTGACCGGCATTTCGGTAGCCAATAAAAATATCTCATCCTAACGGACCAATGGAAATCCTGGTACGTTATTTGACCCGAAAAATAAAAAAAGTTCTGGCTACTGCAGATTTACGTCAGTTGACCGTCATCGTGTACATGGAGATTCAAATCGATAATGAATATGAAGAATGCAGAAATGAGGATGAGTGCCCATGGCCACATCTGGAGGAGCTGTTCACCTATAGAGGGAGGAAAGGGGGCAGTGTGCTGATTCAATGTAAACACTGTCTGCCATCTGCTGTGATTTCAGCTTACAAGACTTCAGCCTCTAATCTAAAAAAACACATTATGGTAAGAAGACTTATGGTGTGTTCACACCGCACACTTTGTCTGCGTCAGGCAACGCTCCCAACGCATCTAGTTTGACGCATGTACGTTGAAGCTTGCAACGCTTGCAGACGGCTACAATAACCTTGTCTTTCATTGTTGAAAATGATTATTTTTCTGCTCCCGCTTCATTCAAGATACGTGTCGTGACGTCGCTACAGTGAGACGCTCTGATTGGTTGACGCACTGCGTCAAGTGCGTCAAAAGTTCAGCTAGCTGAACTTCTGCGTTGCTTGCGTTTGCTGCGTTGACGCTTGAAACGTAGGTACCGCTTGAAAAGTTGACGGATCCAACGCACACAGCGCACCGCAGAGCCTCTGACGGACCTCTGACGGGCTCAACCATAGGCTTTACATGTAATCTTGCCGCAACTGACGCTAACGTTTGGGGCGGTGTGAACGCAGCATTATAACTCTATTTGTGTGATATTTTATTTATTTATATGTTTAGGCACTAGGCAGTGTTGTTCTGTGATTTCTGATGGTTCGGTTCGTGCGCTTAGGTTAACAGCAAAGTTTCTCCATAATTTGCAAGTGATTTTAATCCCTTCAAGTCAGCAAAGGCTTTGGGGCATTTTGCTGCATTTTTTCTTATTAAATCGACTTTTGATCGTACAGATAAGAGAAAGTAGAAGGGTCTATTTTTATTCCTGTATATTTCTGTAGTCTTTATACTCACAATAGCAAAACATTGTTTTTGTAAAATTGCGAGTAGGGTCCGGCTGCGTCCCGCAAGAAAGGGGCGTGTCGCGAGAAGGCGTAACTTTAGAAAAAGGCGTGTCTTTACTGTTCTGAAAGTCGATCATACCCCAGCCAGGGAGATGGCGGTAGTACACATTGCTTGTGAACTGCCAATGAAAGTCACAGAAGAAGAAGATTCACATTTTATTATTGCAGAGGTTTCCCCGTCAAACACATGGAAACGACTGTGGCATATTTATGCTGACGGTGAGATTTATTTTAATTATTTTATCTTTACGGTTAGTTCATGTCTTACTACCACCCATGCCCTCACCCATCATTTTATGCTCTTTGTTTTTGTGCAGTCTGCTTTTTACATTGCTCTGGATGCTCCTTTTGACTACACAATTGTAAGGAACTGTTATTTCTATTTGCTTGGGGTAGATTTTAAAATATATATTTAAAAACATATTTACTAAAATGTTATTCTACCTTTGTTTTGTTCAGGAGGATATGCCAGTGCTGAGGAAATGGTGGTGTGTAATGTTGATGGAAAATTTCCCACTGGACAAGTAATGACAAGTATTTCTGATGTGGGGAAAATGAAATAACTACCTCCAAAAATTACATTTTCTAGCCATGAAGAAGTGTTTGCTCACTGGACAGAGGCGTCAAGGGAATTGCTGAGCGGCATTCGGCAGCCAGTATTTCGCCTGAGGAGGTGAAGACATGAGGAGACGGACGTAAAAGTTTGTAATTTCAAGGCAGTCATAACAGAAATTCATGGCACAACAAATGCAGAACAGACCTTTTCTCTTAACCACGAGTCATCTGCAATTCATGTAGTGAAATGGGAACATAAAATTGGCTGAAGTAGGCCCAGTGGCCCTCAAGTTTTCTGACACATGACAATCGCTGTTTAACTTGACTTTGTGATTACTTTATTAGGCTGTTGGCGAAGCAAAACGGGGGAAGAATGATCCCTTCATTTTGGATGATGCCTTGGTCAGTTTTCAGTTAACACTTCAAAAGTATCACAGTAGGATCACACCAAGATCACAAAGTGTTAATGACTTTTTCTTTTTTTTTTTGGTCAGATTGTCAGCATGAATGAAGAGAAAAGCCATGAAGATGTATCCATGGTAATACCCACCCTCTCTCATCTGTCATCTTGCCTTTCCTCTAAATCTATTTCTGTTATATCAGAGCTCCCTGGATGGCTGGACACAAAAACAACATGGTAGACCAGGGCAGGGGAGGTGTGTATGTGGGCTCCTCAGGTGTTTCACTGCATGCCTCCCCCCTTTCAATGCAAAGACATCTTCGATGAGGCTTATATCAGTGCTTAGGTTGGGCAAAGGCAGTGTGGGGGTGGAGATATAGGCATGTTTTCACCCCTTCACGACACTTCTTTTAATGTAACACATCAGATTAAGCACATATTCTTTTAACATCCATTCTAACATAGGACGGGTTAGGGTTAGGTTTACCCCCACACTGACCCTGCAAACACTGGCCTGGGTCAAAGCGTCAAGCAGGGGCAAACAGTTATTCAAAACCTTGAAAATGAAAGTGCAAGAAATCATCTGGACCGTATTATAAAACAGTGGTATCCAAACTTTTTGCTGTGTGCCCCCTTTCTAATATTTGACACCGTTCCAGCACCCCTTCGATTTAACTCCACATTTTCTAACTACAATAACTAAATACACATATTTTCTCTATATTAGAAAATATCAACATATCAGTTTTGAATAAAAACATTGCTTCTTACCTTTTTAGTGAGATGGATGAGTATGGAGTTGATCCACAAATAAATGTAAAGCGATTGACAAAAAACACTAAATAAATAGAATGAGATCCACAAATAAATCTTAGAGTTCCACAAACATGAATTATATTCACAAGTAAAAAAAAAATTGAATTGCAAATAAAAAACATACTCACAAATATTTTTTTTAATCCTACAAACACAACTTCGCCCTGCATTTATATGTGAAAATTATAATTTGTGTGTGTCTTGTTTGTAAGTGCCGAACCATATATGAGGGCTTAAAGCCCTGTTCACACTACACGCGACTTCTGTCGCTGCATGTCGCCAGAGGCTGGCGATGAGGTCGCTAGTGGGCGTTCTCATTACTGGTTGCTTAGTAACTTATGTATAAATTAGTGATTTATGTCCCTATATGTGGGCAGGGACATGTCATATAAAACAGGACAATTGCTAACGGCAAGAATTAATTTCTCCTTCATCACTGCTGGAGCTGAAAGGAGAATGATCACATGAGCACTGTCATCTTCTTTCCTATTGGCTGTCGCTCCCGAAAGTCGCTCTTCATTTGCATAAAGTTGAGAGATTCTGAACTTTGTTGCGAAACCAATGTAACTGTTGTTATATTTGCATTTCTTACTTATTTTCTCACTTTCTAGCGTAGGCCTAATTCTCTTCATCAGTACATCTCTGCTGGATTTCTCTGTTCCAGCCTGCGCCTCTTCACCTCGTTCGTTATCCTCCGAGTCCATATATTCAAGGCCGCTGCACATCTCCATAGAAGAGGCTGATGTTGATGGTTCATCCCTACTGTCACTTGACTTCTTTAAAGTTCCAGTTTTTAACCAGGTGTCTATTTTGACGAATTTAGTAAAGCAAAAAATTACGAATGTACTATCACTTAGCGCCTAGTGTGAAAGGCTATTGTTGAGCAGACAACCACGAAATCAGTAATTCATAGGTTGTAAATTACAATTTGTAATGTGATTTTTTTTCTCTCTCAGTGAATTTCTTTTCTCTGACAAATATAACATGTTAAGTTTACCCAAGATAAATTCATAAAAATAATCAAATATTTTTTTTCCCCCATTACAAACATTCTCTCGCGCACCCCTGGTAGTCAGACTGTGCACCCCATTTTGGGAACCGCTGCTATAGAGACATCAGATCCAGTGGCAAATTCCAGAAAGTCTGACCGAAGTGGATTTGGACATCTAGCATGACACCTTCTGTAAGAAATGCAGTTTTGATAGGGACAATGCATACTAATGAATATTTGTATAAAATATAGTATATATATATATATATATATATATATATATATATATATAGTATATGTATACTATATATATATATAGTATATGTATGTAAGCTGAATTATAGCAACATTGCTAATTTATATTCACAGACCCTAGATAGGTATACATAATAACACATCAAATATACATACAAACTTCATACAGAAAACAAAATACTCCAAAATAATTTACACTTACACAACTGCCAAAAGTGATTTTTGAAAATATGATAAGGCTGTATGGCACCGCACAATCTCCTCCAATGACAGACCTGCTACCAATATCATAATCTGTGTTTTGAAGTGTGGCAAGACCACAACGTACCTTATAAATATTTCAGGCATATTTAGATTTTTTTTTTTTTTTTCATTTTCTAAATAATTGGGTTTTTTTTTTTAAGAATGTTACATTAGCTAAAGAAAAATGGTTATCTAGCAATTTTATTGATTTTTTTTATAAGTAATTTAAGTGATTTAATTGTTGTTCAGTAGTAAATTTAATTTGGTAAGCCAGTCCTGAACATTTTCCATAGCAGTAGTTAAGGTAATTGAACCCTCCTCTCAATTAGTTACAAAGGTAAAAATGACTACATCATCTGCATACATGTGGACATTTACATCTTTGCATACTCCAGGTAAATCAATATTATAATAAAATAATTCCCAAAATAGAACCTTGTGGAACCCCAGTGGGGCAATCAAGGTAAGATGACTTTGTACCATCAACACACATACATTGTTTTCTATTTAAAAAGATAAGATTTGGGTTGCTTCTATGAACCTCAAGATTGCTTCTCTTTGGTGTTATTACATGATTCCTAAGATGTTTCTTGTCTGTGAAACTTTTCACAATTCCACACTGATGGCAATTTCACATGTGACGACGCATGAGGTATTTAAGGCCTGCTTTATATCTGAAACACCTTCCACAGTGGCCACATTTAAATGGGTTTTCTCCAGTGTGAACTCTCATGTGCCGGTTAAGGGATCCTTTTTGGTTGAAACTCTTTCCACATTGCTGGCAGGTGAAAGGCTTTTCTCCTGTGTGAACTCTTATGTGCTCTTCAAATCGTCGTTTATGATTAAACCACTTTCCGCACTGAGGGCATGTGAAGGGTTGCTTTCCAGAGTGGATTTTCCTGTGGACTTCAAAGTGTTGTTTTTGATGGAAACTCTTTCCACACTCAGAGCATGTGTAGGGTTTCTCTCTATGAGTTTTCATATGGACTTCAAGGTTTTCATGTTGATCAAAACTCATTCCACACTGATCACACATATAAGGCTGATCTCCAGTGTGAATTCTCATGTGTTTGTTAAAGCTTCCTTTTTGAGTGAAACTTCTTCCACACCGTGGGCAGGTGTTAGGCTTTTCTCCAGTGTGGACACTCAAGTGGGCTTCAAGGTTTCCATTATAACTGAAACTCTTTCCACATTGTTGGCACGTATAACTACTCCTCCCGGTCTTTTGGTTCATTTTTCTTGAGGAAGTAATTTCAGTCTGTGAGCAACTAAAAGATTTTTCTCCAGTTATAAAATCGTGTTGATCCTTATATGGACTTTTCTCTTCCATTTCATTTAGTTCTTGACTCTCCTCTTTCAGCACTATTGGGTCTTATGTGAAAAAAGACAAATAAAAATTAACCCCAATTTAATGGCACAAAGCAACAGATTAAAACATTAACATTAGCAAAACTTTAAGCATCAAAACCAGCAGTGCCGTGCCGGGTATACACGGGTATTTGGCATATACCCACTTCTTTATCAGGCGGCTTTGCGCATACCCACTTCTAAATCCCCTCTGATGCGAATCATTCAGTAGTGTCCCGCATTAGCCAAAATCATGACAGTGCACCACATGAATAGCTAATTCAATCATATGTGAATAAATGCAAAAGTCCCTTACAAACACCCACTAAAGACAGTTATGTGGTCAGGACCATGGTGTTGAAATATGTTTGATGATTGCTTCTGATGCACCTTGTTCAGTCCCCCAACCCCAGTCAGAGGATGCAGACAGTGACAGAGATGCTGCCTGTTCAAACGTGAGAGCATGTAAGGGGAGGTGCGCAGAGTGGTAAAATGATAAATAATTAGTGATTACAACTTTAGTGAATTACTACTTTAAATCCATATATCATAATGTAACTGTAAAAAAATATGGTAAAAATTAAATTAAGTAGGCTGTTACAATTACAAAGAAATTTCTGGTGAATCCCTGTAAACTTTTCAGTCCAAGGATCCTGCAAACAAATACATTCAAACCGTATTTCAAAACGGCTTTAATACTGAGAAATACAGAGAGAACCTGTGAGTAGTTATGATCCTAATGCTTCTGTCATAATTTGATTGATGACTTTGACCTTTTGACCTTTCCCCTCCCCCACGCCCCTCCCCCCGCCCTTTCCCACGGTGCCCACCCACGTGTTTGACCCCTCGTTGACCTAGTGAACTCTACTGACCTTGTTTTGATGGATTGAGCAGGTGCGACGTCAACGGATGACAGGTTTATGGGTTGCTGAGAGGATTAACGACAGGGTTTAACAGGTGCGGGATTAATTTATGACGGGTTTATGGGTTTTTGCGTGACCATCCGGTGTTTGGTTGTCATCCGGGTAGAGAATTATAGCCTGTTTGCGTGACCGTCCGGTGTTTGTTGAGGGAATGAAGGTTTGCAGAATGTTTCGGCGATTTTACGGTCTAGCCCCCACGTCCGTGTTGTAGGGCATGGGTATCAGATTGCGTTCAGCATAGATAAATAGGGCTTCCCCATCAAATCTGCGGGGCATCAGAGCTGTGAAATACATAGACATGGACGCGATACACAAAACCCCTGAGAGGGAATGGGACAAAGATTCTATGGAAGATCTGATTAGGGCACCGAGAAAACCGTACAGCAGCAGTTTTAAAATGAGAGAATTTATAAAAGGATAAATATATATACTTTTAAATAATAAAATGATAATACTAATAATAATGCATTTTCTAACATTTGAATCATTAAATACCTTACGTTTTTACAGTCTAGGGTGAAAAATAAAAGTCAGCGTGCGTGTGTCTGTAGGCCCTCTTTACTCTCATTTACTCATTGCAGGTCTGCCCGTGAGTGCTTCATGAGCTCGCGTTACACAGTTACACTTTTGTTTCAGTCCCTATCACACTGTATGAAAAAGTGACCATACATGTGATGGGTGTATATAAAATACTTGTTCAACAATATATATTAGTTGCTATAAAAAATATTTATTATTGAAAAGTCTCTATTATCACAACAGTTACGAGTCCATATCCGCACGATGAAATATATTAACAAAGTCTTTAATGTTTTAAAAACATAAATGATAACACTCGGGCTCAACAGAGTAGCTTATTTATGTATACATTCAGTCCTTCAAGTCTTATTCTCTTCTTTAAAAAGAAATGAATATAAATGATGTGATCACACATGATATTAAATCAAAGAATAACATTTACACTAGTTTTTAGGTAGTAGTAAATATTGTAATGGGGACCCAGCAACGTCAAAATAAGTAAACGGAAAAACGTATTTTAACAGACCAAAACATATGGATTATGCCTGGACATGCCTGGGCATGTCAGATGACCTGGACATGCCTGGACATGTCAATTTGAAACCGTATCAACCCCTTAACCTACCCAATCACAGTAAACTTTCTCTATTTCTATTTTTTTTTGTTTTTGTTTTTTTTTATAAACATTATTCACTATATTTTTATAAAGCTTTTGTACTCTACAAAGTGAACACCTACCTGTCACACAAAAAGTTCAACACACTTCCATTTGTAATAAAATATTGTAAGTCATTTAAATTATTATAGTAGGACTCAAGACATTTCATCATAAATCACATTTCGTTGTTATATCAATGTAATATTCAAATTATTATACAAATTTGTGATCTGATAAGTCCTATAAATATTTCAACCTAAAGAGTGACTCAAACACAAAACACAATCATGCAGACTAATACACAAACATACATGCAAAACAAAAAAGCAAACACATGATGCAAACTCAAACACAAAACACAATCATGCAGACTAATACACAAACATACATGCAAAAAAAAAAGCAAACACATGATGCAAACTCAAACACAAAACACAATCATGCAGACTAATACACAAACATACATGCAAAAAAAAAAGCAAACACATGATGCAAACTCAAACACAAAACACAATCATGCAGACTAATACACAAACATACATGCAAAAAAAAAGCAAACACATGATGCAAACTCAAACACAAAACACAATCATGCAGACTAATACACAAATATACATGCAAAAAAAAAAGCAAACACATGATGCAAACTCAAACACAAAACACAATCATGCAGACTAATACACAAACATACATGCAAAAAAAAAGCAAACACATGATGCAAACTCAAACACAAAACACAATCATGCAGACTAATACACAAACATACATGCAAAAAAAAAAGCAAACACATGATGCAAACTCAAACACAAAACACAATCATGCAGACTAATACACAAATATACATGCAAAAAAAAGCAAGCACATGATGCAAACTCAAACACAAAACACAATCATGCAGACTAATACACAAACATACATGCAAAATAAAACAAAAAAGCAAACACATGATGCAAACTCAAACACAAAACATAAGTAAAAGTCAAAGACAAATTAAAAACATGTAAAACAATATTGTCACTAACATTTTAAACAAGTATTTTTGTTTTCTCAAAACACAAACATGTACGATCACAACACAAACATGTACGCTAACGCTGCTCACGTATTATTGTAGCCCAGTTTGTGCTGAATACATTATAATCATAACCATAAATATGTTTCAAGGTACTGGAAACACACAAATGTCAGGGTAGGACAAAACATCAGCAGCGGCTGCAAACCCCCTCAGACACCATGAGGGTTAAAAAAGATGGTAATATATATATAAATATATATATATATATATATATATAATTAAGGCATCAAAGTAACAAACATGTCACTACATCGAAACAAATCATTCATCGTACATCTTAAACATGTATTCAACATTTAAGTTTATTGAACACATAACCCACTTATTTTAAAGATGATATTAAACATTTCCATGTTTATAAAAATAAACATTTACAATACTTTTAGACGGTCATGTATATAAAACATAGTAAAAAACATGTCACTTCAGCAAGACAAATCATTATACAACGTTCATTTTATATTTTTAAGTTTATTGAAGTTATAAAACATCAAAGTAACAAACATGTTACTAAAGCTAAACAAATAAACCATTGTACATCTCAAACAAGTATTCAACATTTAAGTTTATTGAACTTATAAAACACATCTTGCACTTTTTAAAGACGATCCCCATGTTTATTAAAATTAACATTTACAATACTTTCAGATGATCATAAATATAAAACAAACATGTTACTACAGCTAAAGAAATCATTCACTGTACATCTTAAACAAGAATTCAACATTTAGGTTTTTGAACTTATAAAACACATCATGCACTTCTTTTAAAGATAACAAAAAACATCTCCAAGTCTTTTATAAAATTTATAGAAATCATAAAAATGGCTTACATTATGTTCTTCGAACATTGAAATCCATTCTGTGAATGAAATATTTTCAAAAATGTTTCAGTTGGAATATAAATAAAACTCTATGGTCCTCCCAGGGATAAACTCCAATGTGAAACTGATGCTGCAGACCCCTCAAACAGACTGATTCGTGATGGTGATGAGTAAACCAGATGTTCTCCTTGAAAAGGAGTTTCCCTACAGACAAACTTAAATTTCAACTAAAGAATAATTTGTATTAGATTTATTTCACACCATTCGCTTTAGATGGCTAAAGTTTCTTATTTTAATCATAATCATCAATGTGTATTCCCCACACACACACACACACACACACACACACACACACACACACACCTTTTTGAGTTGTATCTTTTAGAAAATGTTATGTTTATTTTATTACAAAAACATGTTGCTGTTTTAAAGGCTATATAAATAGAAAGTATTTAAAGTATAGAAATCTTGAGCCCAATATCTGAATATCTTTATTGCTGTACTCATACTTTTCTGAATGATCTTTATCAGCAACCACTTGGTTCGTGGCTCTTATTTTTTTGAGTCTATAATATTTAATCAAAATATTATAACTAGCTTGAGCGAAACTTATCTTGGGTGCCTGACTGATTTTCAAGCCTTCCGGCCACAACCCTCTTAGCCCTTACAACAAGGGTGAGGGGTGGACCCTATTAGTAAAACCAACAACTGAGGTCCTCATCAACTCTGCAGTAACTGAGTTCACCCGGACTGTGAACATAACCAGGTTTGGACGACGGAGCTACTGCAACATCTAGTAAAAAATAAAATATAGAATAGAAAGAAAAAAATTACTTCAACCTTGTACTGACCTCTGTTCACAGTCTTTATCAGGTTTCTGATCTGAAACATCAGGGAAACAAAGACTGTGAACAAAGGTCAGTACAAGGTTGAAGTAATTTTTTTCTTTCTATTCTATATTTTATTTTTTTTCCAATATCCTTTTTCTTTTCGTATTCTCAGGGTATCAGATCTTCCTAAAAGGAAAAAACAGTAAGCTAGTTCAAAAGTGAAGAACATTATTGATGATCTTGACCTACCCACTGAATCAGTTGCAAATGTAAGAGCGATGACACCAAATCAAGAGAAGTTGCGGATACTGCTTGACTGTATGCGTTATGAGGCCTTTCTTACATGATGTGTAACTGGTTTTATTGAATTTAGGTTGTTGCTTATGGTTTGTATGTGGGGAATAGCAAGGACGATAAGGTTGACTCTATTACTCTACTCTAAATTGACTATAAACAGTTGAAACAAGCTCAGCTGATACAATTAGAAAAAGCTATATATATATATAAAAAAATATGTTGAAGGATTTACATATCTCACCCGGTTCCCCTGCGTTGGAACATCAGAGTAAAATTTTAAATGTTAAGAAGTAGGAATACTCTGACTTTGATGAAAACATCACTTTCCTAAACAACATTGTGTCTAACTTACACGGTAGCATGATTGCCATTTTATCATGTACAGTATTGTCCACACATTTATCAGACTGATAAAGTACCAGGTGTAAAAATTTGAATGTAAGTATGTGTGTTAAATAATTGAATAAACAACACTGATTCTTGAAAATTTGGCAAAAACATGTCCCAACAAGAAAAGTGCTCATTCTGTTGGAAATGAAGAACATTTTCATAAATCAAAAGAATCAAGATTATAATCAGAGGGTCAGTTGCACATATGTAAGGTTCTTTTATAGTTTTCTTTTAATTTTGTATTAATTTAATTATCAAATCTGGCCCATTGCCTACAAAATCACTTGTCCTCAGATAGGAGATAATCATTTCAACTTGATTAAAAAAGCAAAAAGTAATCATTTAATTGAATAATAATTTTACTATATGAAAGAGTACATTGTAATATGTATCACAAATTACAAACACTGTGTTTGAATAATATTTACAATTATTTTTGGTTGCACAAAATGTGTCCCACATATGCGTCACCACCGTCAGATATTTATAAAAAAGCAATAAAATCAGGCAACTACAAGGTCAACTGCATTCCTGAGGACCACATGATCAAATCTTCAGCTCTACTGTATGCTTCAAGATCAGCCAAGCTCCTGTAAATTTGCTATTTTCTCTTAAAATTGTTCATATTTTTGGACACTGCTACTGTGGCAACCATAACATGTCAACACCGTCTCTTTTGTATAAATAATATTAGATTTGATTATGACATAAATGTATACTTTTTAAAAACAAGTCTGAAGTAGCTAGCAACAGAGTGAAAACAAGATGGCTATTGTGAACAACTAATGCATATCATGGGAAATAGTAGGTTTTTGTCACCACCGTCAGATGTCACCACCGTCAGGTTTTCTGTCTGACGATGTTGAAATATTTGAAAAATGTTTTATCAGAGTGCTCAGGATTGTTATTTGTTGGACCAAATAGTTAAATAAAGTTGTTAAACAAGAAGCCGTTGACTTGAGTGGTATACATTTTGGAATTTTATGTTGTAATGAGGCCACTGTCACCACCGTCAGATTAGTGTCACCACCGTCAGAGGGAGTTTTAATTTTTTTTAAATAAATATGCATAGGGGCCTACAATATATTTTGTCAGTGCTGCTGAGTTAATAAAGTAATAGTCTCTTTTAATACAAAAATACATTTGTTAAATAAAAAACATTTTTTGTTTGATTTAAGCAAAAAGTAAATGTTGTAAAACACTAAAAAGTAAAACGCCTATTTTATGAAAAAAATACAAAATGGGGAGGTGACACCAGTACATTGCTGAAAAGCTAAGACCTTGGTCTATAATAATATACATTCAGATGGTGTAATTAAACACTTTTTTTTTTTTGAAAATTAAAACCTGTTTTATCCAAATTCTCAAGAATCACTGACAAATTAAAACAGTGTATAATGGTGTTGTGTTTCGCGATTACAGTCAAGTGTTCATGAGACGGGCTGTGGAGATTTCTCCTTACAATGGGAGTCTGGTATGTGTCAGAATGACTTTTTCAGAGCAACTGTATATTCTCAGGAGACCCCCAGAAAACACTCCTCACATGTGTTGTGTCATTCACGCAAAAAGTCAGTGGGTATTCGAAGAATGCATGTCTACGTAACATGAGATGTCTTTGGTGGTGTCTTTTCTCATATGTAGTAACATCCTTATGGCCCACAAGTTGTTGTTGACACAAGCAATTTGAAACAAACCTGTGATCATTATGGGTAAAGCTCTCAATTCGAAGACGTGACCATCAACATATGCTGACTGTCTACATATATTTTAGAGTAGATGAAGAATAGAGTATTTTCAGTGAAGGCTAATTATCCCCGATATTTATTATGCTGATAAAGATCATTCAGAAAAGTATGAGTACAGCAATAATGATATTCAGATATTGGGCTCCAGATTTATATTTCTATACTTTTTATTTATATAGCCTTTAAAACAGCAACATGTTTTTGTAATAAAATAACCATCACATTTTCTAAAAGATACAACTCAAAAAGGTGTGTGTGTGTGTGTGTGTGTGTGTGTGTGTGTGTGAGGGGAATATACATTGATGATTATGATTAAAATAAGAAACTTTAGCAATCTAAAGCGAATGGTGTGAAATAAATCTAATACAAATTATTCTTTAGTTGAAATTTAAGTTTGTCTGTAGGGAAACTCCTTTTCAAGGAGAACATCTGGTTTACTCATCACCATCACGAATCAGTCTGTTTGAGGGGTCTGCAGCATCAGTTTCACATTGGAGTTTATCCCTGGGAGGACCAAAGAGTTTTATTTATATTCCAACTGAAACATTTTTGCAAATATTTCATTCACAGAATGGATTTCAATGTTTGAAGAACATAATGTAAGCCATTTTTATGATTTTTATAAATTTTATAAAAGCCATGGAGATGTTTTTTGTTATCTTTAAAAGAAGTGCATGATGTGTTTTATAAGTTCAAAAACCTAAATACAATGTTGAATTCTTGTTTAAGATGTACAGTGAATGATTTCTTTAGCTGTAGTAACATGTTTGTTTTATATTTATGATCACCTGAAAGTATTGCAAATGTTAATTTTAATAACCATGGAGATCGTCTTTAAAAAAGTGCAAGATGTGTTTTATAAGTTCAATAAACTTAAATGTTGAATACTTGTTTGAGATGTACAATGAATTATTTGTTTAGCTTTAGTAACTTGTTTGTTACTATGTTTTATCACTTCAATAAACTTAAAAATATAAATTGAATGTGGTATAATGATTTGTTTTGCTGTAGTAACATGTTTGTTACTATGTTTTATAACTACAATAAACTTAAAAATATAAAATGAACGTTGTATAATGATTTGTTTAGCTGAAGTGACATGTTTGTTTTATATACATGATCGCCTGAAAGTATTGCAAATGTTAATTTTAATAAACATGGAGATCGTCTTTAAAAAAGTGCAAGATGTGTTTTATAAGTTCAATAAACTTAAATTTTTTATGATTTTTATAAATTTTATAGATGTTTTTTGTTATCTTTAAAAGAAGTGCATGATGTGTTTTATAAGTTCAAAAACCTAAATAAAATGTTGAATTCTTGTTTAAGATGTTTAAGATGTACAGTGAGTGATTTCTTTAGCTGTAGTAACATGTTTGTTTTATATTTATGATCACCTGAAAGTATTGCAAATGTTAATTTTAATAACCATGGAGATCGTCTTTAAAAAGTGCAAGATGTGTTTTATAAGTTCAATAAACTTAAATGTTGAATACTTGTTTGAGATGTAAAATGAATTATTTGTTTAGCTTTAGTAACTTGTTTGTTACTATGTTTTATCACTTCAATAAACTTAAAAATATAAATTGAATGTGGTATAATGATTTGTTTTGCTGTAGTAACATGTTTGTTACTATGTTTTATAACTTCAATAAACTTAAAAATATAAAATAAACGTTGAATAATGATTTGTTTTGCTGTAGTAACCTGTTTGTTACGATGTTTTAAATGTATGATCGCCTAAAAGTATTTTAAAGGTTTATTTTTTATAAACGTGAAGATCATCTTTAAAATAAGTGAATTATGTGATCAATAAACTTAAATGCTGAATACATGTTTAAGATGAACAATGAATGATTTGTTTCGATGTAGTAACATGTTTGTTACTTTGATGCCATGTATAATTATATATATATATATATATATATATATATATATATATATAACCATCTTTTTTTAACCCTCATGGGGTATGAGGGGGTTTGCAGCAGCTGCTGATGTTTTGTCCTACCCTGACATTTGTGTGATTCCAGTACCTTAAAACATATTTATGGTTATGATTATGCTTTAATCCGCACAAATTGCGCTATAATAATACGCACGCAAGCGTGATCGTACATGTTTGCGTATTGAGAAAACAAAATACTTGTTTAAAATTTTAGTGACAATATTGTTTTACATGTTTTTAATTTGTCTTTTGCTTGTGTTTTGTGTTTGAGTTTGTGTCGTGTTTGCTTTTTAGTTTTTAGTTTGCATGTTTGTTTGTGTTTTGTGTTTGCTTTTTGTGTTTTATTTTTCATGTTTGTTTGTGTGAGTGTTTGTGCTTAAGTCACTTTTTAGGTTGAAATGTTTATAGGACTTATCAGATCACAAATTTGTATAAACATTTGAATATTACATTGATACAACAACGTAAATGTGATTTATGATGAAATGTCTTGAGTCCTACTATAATAATTTAAATGACTTACAATATTTTATTACAAATGGAAGTGTGTTGAACTTTTTGTGTGACGGGTAGGTGTTCACTTTGTAGAGTACAAAAGCTTTATAAAAATATAGTAAATAATCTTTATTAAAAAAATATAGAAATATAGAAAGTTTACTGTGATTGGGTAGGTTAAGGGTTGATACAATTTCAAATTGACATGTCCATGCATGTCCAGGTCCTCTGACATGCCCAGGCATGTCCAGGCATAATCCATATGGTTTGGTCTGTTTAAATACATTTTTCCCTTTACTTATTTTGACGTCGCTGGGTCCCCATTACAATATTTACCGCTACCTAAAAACTAGTATAAATGTTTTGCTTTGTTTTATATCATGTGTGATCACATCGTTTATATTCATTTCTTATTTATAGAAGAGAATACGACTTGGAGGACTGAATGTATACATAAATAAGCTACACTGTTGAGGCCCAAGTGTTATCATTTATATTTTTAAAACATTAAAGACTTTGTTGATATACTTCATCATGCGGTTATGGACTCGTAACTGTTGTGATAATAGAGACTTTTCAATAATAAATATTTTTTATAGCAACTAATATATATATTGTTGAACAAGTATTTTATATACACCCATCACATGTATGGTCACTTTTTCATACAGTGTGATAGGGACTGAAACAAAAGTGTAACTGTGTAACGCGAGCTCATGAAGCACTCACGGGCAGACCTGCAATGAGTAAATGAGAGTAAAGAGGGCAAACAGACACACGCACGCTGACTTTTATTTTTCACCCTAGACTTTAAAAACGTAAGGGATTTAATGATTCAAATGTTAGAAAATGCATTATTATTAGTATTATCATTTTATTATTTAAAAGTATATATATTTATCCTTTTATAAATTCTCTCATTTTAAAACTGTTGCTGTACGGTTTTCTCGGTGCCCTAATCAGATCTTCCATAGAATCTTTGTCCCATTCCCTCTCAGGGGTTTTGTGTATCGCATCCATGTCTATGTATTTCACAGCTCTGATGCTCTGCAGATATGATGGGAAAGCCCTATTTATCTATGCTGAACGCAATCTGATACCCATGCCCTACAACACGGACGTGGGGGCTAGACCGTAAAATCGCCGAAACATTCTGCAAACCTTCATTCCTCAACAAACACCGGACGGTCACGCACAGCTGCTGTATTTCTCTACCCGGATGACAGCCAAACACCGGATGGTCACGCAAAAACCCATAAACCCATCAGGAGTTAATCCCGCACCTGGGTATGAATCTCGTAAATTTGATGCAACAACCATAAACCCGTCATAAATTAATCCCGCACCTGTTAAACCCTGTCGTTAATCCTCTCAACAACCCATAAACCTGTCATCCGTTGACGTCGCACCTGCTCAATCCATCAAAACAAGGTCAGTAGAGTTCACTAGGTCAACGAGGGGTCAAACACGTGGGTGGGCACCGTGGGAAAGGGCGGGGGAGGGGCGTGGGGGAGGGGAAAGGTCAAAAGGTCAAAGCCATCAAACAAATTTTGACAGAAGCATTAGACTTATAACTACTAAAGCCTAACCAGAAAATGTATTTTTAAGAGCTATACTTTAGAACGTAAGTTTGAAATAGTTTGAAGATTTACTTAAGTACTTTTTAAAAGGTAAAGTGTTTAATAGGTTGAAAGACTGACAGATAGGAAAGCTACTTTACTTTGACAAGCTGCTTGTAAGTTTTAGTTATGATACTGTCAAGCTAACTACTGGGCTCCAGACTGCAGACATTTTGTGGCCTTTTTTCATTATATGAGTACATTTTATTGAAGGTCCAGGTTATTGTCCAACTGAGAAGTGCTGACATTTCTGATGCATATGGCAAACAAAATGAAAGTGAAACAAAATTATGCCACTCATACTGTATAGCCTAATATTCGACTAATTTGCCACCGCTGCTTAATGCCTGGCTAGGAACAATACTAGAAAAAAATTCATTACCAACAAATATATATTATTAAAACAATAAAACGTAAGGACACCGTGATATTGTTACGGAGCGGTGCTGGATGAGACGAGACGAGACACGATATAACAAATACAAAGTCTTTTAATATAATCCAAGGAACTGACAGATCAGGAACACGAAGAACTTCCACACACCAAACGTAAAACATGAGCAAAGACCGACAGTAAACTCAACTCAAAGACAGACTTATAAAGGGTGGCTAATTACAAAGACAGGTGAAACAGATAACAAGGACTAAACCAAAGCAGACAGATTAGCAGGGGGAGACAATGGGAGAAACCAAAATACATGACATGACTATGACATTACGCCCCCCTCCGCATAGGCGCGTCCTCGCGCCGTACAAAACAGAGGAGGCTTTGGCGGAGGACGCAACCCCGGGAGGGGGACCAAAACAAGAGTCCTTGGGGCAGACAAGACAGTCCAGGGGGGCGACGACAGTGGGAGGAGCCAGGGAACAGACAGGAGGGACCCGGAGCAGGAGAGACAGACCCAGACCACAGCCATGATGACGGCCCACAGTGGAGCCGACGGAGGGAGGAGCCATGGTGGAGGAAGGACCGCCGACTCCAGGGGGCCGACTGACAGAGGCGGAGCAGCTGGCAGAGGAGCCCGAGGCGGAGATGGAGAGCCGAAGATCCGGGGCGACACCGCGGATCCGGAGGGCCAAGGCGGAACTGGAGGCTCTGACGACCGAGGCGGAGTTCCGGAAGTCCGCGGCGGAGCCGGAGCGACAGAGGATGGAGGCTGTGCCGAAGGGAGGGAGGAGTCCGAAGGAGCCGGTGGGACGGCGCGACGAGGCACAGCCGGAGGAGCAGAGTCCTGAGGTGACGGAGGGACGATGACTGACCAGGGCAGAGCCGGAGAGACGATGGAGCCCGGTGGAGCTGGTGGACTGACGGGCGAAGGTGGAGATGAGGGCGTTGAGAGCCGTGGTGGAGCCGCAGGGTCGGAGGGCCGCGGTGGAGATCTGGGCTCTGAGGCTGGAGGCGGAGCTGAGGGATCCTCCAGCCATGACACCGATGTTAACTGGCAGCCCTGCGGCGAGCCCACTGCACTGATGGTGGGCTGAGGGTGAGCAGAGGGGCTGACAGGGGACAGCAGTGGCCAGACGGACGGAGACATGAACAGAAGAGGGGGGGTGGGTGGGAATTTCTGACAGACATGTTGGACATGACAGGGATGTATTTCTGTATTTAAGTCAATTAAATCACCAGAGTTATTGTCCATAACTTCAGAAAAGAAGTCAATCAAATCCCCAGAGTCTTTATCCAGCTCACCCCCAGCGGTGTTGCAGTGGGCAGGGCTCTCCATTGCCCTCCCTTGCTCCACGTTGCCATCCACCGTCGCGGATGTAGATGCCGGCTCACGCACCTGATCCGACGTGCAGGACTCTGACTCTGTCGCTCGTGGCTCAGGTTCCTCTGCGGTGAACTCGGGCTCACACTCCGCATGTCGGGGTGATGTTTGGCTGGGCTCTGGGTCCGCGGTCGACGAAGTCCTACTGGACACCAGCACCCACTTGATGTACTCGGCGATGCTCTCTCGAGGACCCTCCCCGGACAGCCGCGCTTTGGTGGAGTTGTTGAGTCCTTTGCGATAGAATGTGCACAGGCAGCTGTCCGGGTAGTGCGTGTAAGGAACGAGTCGCACAAAGTCTCTTGTGTGATCCTCGAGAGAGCGCTCCCCCTGCTCCAGGAGAATGATGAGGACGGCGGGGTTATCCATGACAAAACACAAAATAAACACTGAGAAAAAAACGGGGAAAAAAGCAGGGGAAAACGCCGTGAAAAAACTGTTTTGGTCGGTCTTTTACTGTTACGGAGCGGTGCTGGATGAGATGAGACGAGACACGATATAACAAATACAAAGTCTTTTAATATAATCCAAGGAACTGACAGATCAGGAACACGAAGAACTTCCACACACCAAACGTAAAACATGAGCAAAGACCGACAGTAAACTCAACTCAAAGACAGACTTATAAAGGGTGGCTAATTACAAAGACAGGTGAAACAGATAACAAGGACTAAACCAAAGCAGACAGATTAGCAGGGGGAGACAATGGGAGAAACCAAAATACATGACAGATATATACTCACATTATCTCCACAAATATAAATTAAATCGAAATCAAATTCTGATCATTGTGCGAAGTCATTAGAAGCGGTAAACGCAACGGGTCTAACAAACTATAACATGGCACCTAAAATACACTGCAGTTACTAAAACAAGTTGTGTGACAAAGCATATAAAAAAGAACGAAAACTACATCAAAACCTTAAATTTGACCTCAGAAGCGTTAAATTAATCCTTCTCCGAAAACTGACTGGAGCGTGATCTTGATCTCTGTATGTAACGGCGTTCGCTTCTCACGCGTTTCGCGCCCAGGGAGGTTTGAACCCACAATGCAATGCGTAATAAAAAAATTCGGGTAAAACGCCTGTAAACTGAAAATACGGAAAATTCCTTTGTATTAACATGGAAGTTTTACCTGTATTTTTATGGATTTTTTTTTTTACAGTGCACCAGATACTGAACAAGGTAACACAGTAAAGCGCACAGGAAGGGCTTCCATGAAGGACATAAATAGAGGATATAAGGCCGATAGATCATTACAAGTTATGACTATGAGCGCTTATGGTGTGAACAGCTTTATTGTTTTGAAGTGCTGCTTATTTTATCTACAAATGATAAATTGGTGCCTCCATTGTCTCAGAGTCTATTTAAAACCAAGCCGCAGTCCTCAATTGGAATGGCTTGATAAAATAAACATTAGCGTTTATATAATTGCACTATTTAGTATAAAATATTATTAATAATCAATAAAAAAAAATTCAAAACCAGCATTACCAGCTTCAATATTCAGCTTCAGTGAAGGTAATTCAGTCCTTCAGTCGTGTAGCTCTGGTGCAGCATCACAATGCTCCTGACACTGAGAATGAGTTGCTCTGGTGTGGTGATATTTTACTGAACCTTACTGATGAAAAATTACCCATGTTGCTTACCATTGAAGACTCCATTATGAAATCAAATGAGAAAGAGCTCAGGTGAGAACACAATACTCTCTAGTCTTCTGTAAGTATTCAGCTTTTTACATTTCCTCCTATATTCCCATATTCACACTTAATGGGACCCCAGTTATTACTCCACACACCAATATTGCATAACCTATTTGACTGAAACTTACAATCATTGCTCACATACCATTTTCAATTTATCACTTTATTCCGCTGCTCTTTACTATTACATATTACCATCAATCCTCCATCTTCAAGTACTTTTGCACACTTGCAGCAAAGACTTCTCTCTGGTGTTATTACATGACTCACATCACACTGATAACATAAACATACAGTTCTCTCATGTGTGAAACCTCATGTGGTATTGATGTGCTGCTTTATTTCTGAAACTCTTTCCACAGTGATCACATACAAATTACTTCTCTCCAGTGTGAAGGTTCATGTGTCTGTTAAGGTTTCCTTTTTGGTTGAAACTTCTTCCACATTGCTGACAGGTGAAAGGCTTCTCTCCAGAGTGAATTCTCATGTGGTCTTCAAAGTGTTGTTTTTGACGAAAACTCTTTCCACACTCAGAGCATGTGTAGGGTTTCTCTCTATGAGTTCTCATATGAACTTTAAGGTTTTCTTGTTTAAAAGTCTTTCCACACTGATCACACGTGTGAGACTGATCTCCAGAGTGAACTCTCATGTGTCTGTTAAGGTTTCCTTTTTGGTTGAAACTTCTTCCACAATGTTGGCAGGTGAAAGGCTTCTCTCCAGTGTGAACTCTGAAGTGGTCTTCTAAGTGTTGTTTCTGATTAAACCTCTTTCCGCACTGAGGGCATTTGTAGGGTTGCTCTCTAGAGTGAATTCTCATGTGGACTTTCAATTGTTGTTTTCGCAAAAAACTCTTTCCACACTCAGAGCATGTGTAGGGTTTCTCTATGTGAGTTCTCATGTGGACTTCAAAGTTTTCATGTTGCTCAAAACTCATTCCACACTGATCACACATATAAGGCTGATCTCCATTGTGAATTCTCATGTGTCTTTTAAAGCTTTCTTTTTGAGTGAAACTTACTCCACACTGTTGGCAAGTGAAAAGGCTCTCTCCAGTGTGAACTGTCATGTGGCAATCAAGGTTTCCTTTCCGGTTAAAACTTCTTCCACACTGTTGGCAGGTGTAGGGCTTCTCTCCAGTGTGAACACTCAAGTGTCTGTCAAGGTTTCCCTTTTGGTTGAAACTTCTTCCACATTGTTTGCAGGTGAAAGGCTTTTTTCCAGTGTGAATTCGTAAGTGGTCTTCAAGGCATTGTTTATAGGTAAACCTCTTTCCACACTGAGGACAGGTGAAAGGCTTCTCTCCAGTGTGAATTCTCATATGTATGTCAAGGTTTACTTTTTGGTTAAAACTTCTTCCACATTGTTTGCATGTAAAAGGCTTCTCTCCTGTGTGAACTCTCATGTGTCTTGTAATGCTTTCTATTCGATTGAAACACTTTCCACACTGATGGCAATTGAAATAACTTCTTCCTGTCTTTCGATTTATTTCTCTTAAGGAAGTCGTTTCAGTCTGTGAACAACTAAAAGATTTTTCTCCATTTATGAAATCATGATCTTTCTCTTCTATTTCATTCAGTACTTCACTCTCCTCTTTCAGTGCCATCAGATCTAAGGTGAAAAAAGACAAGTAATAGTTAATCTCAGTTTAATGACACAAAACAACAGACATCAAAACATTCAAACACGTAAAGTGTCAAAACTAACATATAACTACATCCTATATGCTATAAGCCAGTGGTTCCCAATGCCAGTCCTCAAGCTCAACCCACTCTGCATATTTTTCATGCCTCGCATAGTTAATGAACCTGATTCTGACAATTAAGTCAAACAAGTTGAGTGAAAGTGACGGCTGTCGCCAGACTTTATTTCACATACCTCATCATTACATCAGAGCAAGACCACGTGCATGAACTATTATTTACCTATTTCACATGAAAAATATTACTCAATCCTAGCAGTGAACATTAACATTTAAATATTAAATGACAAAATTCGTTACATGCTGTTTTTAAATAAAAGTAAAAAATGGTCTTTAAGAGAACTTTAAGAAAAATATTAAGCTAAAATCTGCAGGAAGGTGGACAGTGTAGAAAAACACCTGCCAAAGGCAAAATTAATTGAGAATAGGATAGTTCAGCTTTGAGAATGAAAACCAACCTGTTTGTTCTTCAGTATCTTCATGTTTGACTCTGAATGTTTCTTCAATCTTCATGTCTTCACTCTCCTCTTTAATAAACGCCATCTTAATATTGTGTGTCACGTGGATCTCAGTTGCTCTCAGTTGAGTTTTTTTCTGTTTGGAAACTTTTTCCTGTTTAAGATGACAATAATTATCAGAAGAAAAAAAAAGAAAAAAAATCTCAATCAGCTCTAGTTCAGTTGTCAGTGCACTAGTAAGGGAGTTAGAGTGATAGTTAATGGACTTAAATGATCTGATTAGACAAACAATCAAAACTTTAACTTAGGCTACTATTCAGGTATTTAATGATTATATATTACATTTAGTATATTACATAAATTATTATAGTATATTACGTTAATCGCTCTAAATGCTGTTGTATTTTAAGATTATAATTACAACAACAAAACATTTGTAATTGTAAAAGTTGTCATTTCTCATGTTTGAGTTTGTTCTCGTTGTATTTACAGTGTTTTGAGCAGCAGGTCTCTCAGCGAGCGGCGATTCGAAACAGTGAATCATTTTGTGAATCAACCGATTCAATTGACTCGGAGTTTGTAATTCGTGTTTCTGATCTGAATCACTACAGAGAGCGACATCAGACGCTGTCTGGATGCGCCTTAATAACGTTCATCATTAGATACAAATTATTACCGTGTTGCATTCAATAATTATTACGATTACATCGCTTGTAAGCCATATAAAACAGAATGAACGTATGATTTTAAACAGTTCAAAGTTTAAACAGTAAAGACTACAAACCTTTCTTCAGCTGAAACACTGATGCAGGAGCGCGGAGCAGCCTTATGACGTCATACACCAGATAAAAAATAAAAGTCCTGTTCACGCGCTTCTGTGTCTACAATCCGATAAGTGCATTGATTTTTACACAAAGGAAACATATTCGAATAATAAATTATGACAGTAGTATTCAGAGTTTTATTTTTGGTGAAAAACTTATTGATATGTATATAAAGAAACTTTTGTTTATAGTTTTATTTACTTATTTATGTATTATTAGTTTTATTTTTTCCAAATGTATTAATGAGTTATTTCATTTATTCATTCTTGTATTTATGACAACATCTATTTCTATTTCTGTTTCTTTCCATTTTATTCATTATGTTGACATTCATTTATTAGACCTTTCTCTGTTAGCAAGGGCTACAGTAGCACCTTGTGGTGTCACCAACCAAAAAACAATAGGCTTTATGCCGAACGTCACATGATCAACCCCAGAAAACAGGTCTCATTGCTTCCGCTTGTCGGAGAACTTGTTAATAGCCGTAATAAATAATGGCGATATCGACAGACTTTTAAGGTAATCAGTTAAACAAGCCAGCTGTTTATTGTGGACGTTTCATTCGATATTTATATATAAATGTTAGTTAAAAGAATAAAAATTTAAAACTTTTATATATCAATCCACATATGTGATGGACATTGGTTATGATCATTTTTAGTGTCTACTTTGAATGAATCTTGAGTAAATCATGTTCATATTTAAAGAGGGATATGCAAAACGCGTGAACCGGAAGCAACGAGACCTGTTTAGCAGAAAACGGAAGCCTGTTGGGCATGAAGCCTATTGCTTATTTGCATCAAAATTACCCAAATGGTCGCTGTGTAGTTGCATCTTTTCTGTCTCTCACAAACTTTCATGCAAAACTTCATCTTATTAGACCTTCTATACTTTTATGCATTACTGATACAAATATACATATGAATGATTATGTAATGATTTTAAGTTTGAGCTGAGAATAATTACTCTGTTTTAGCTTGTTAGACCAAAATGTCAGCTAAGTGTGTTGACTGAAAACTAGTCTTCACATGTTGCAGATGAGACAAATTGAAGGATTGTCTGAAAGTGTAAAGCATGTGAATGATTATGATAAACTCACTTCTGAAAAGGATTTGAGCATAGATTGTTTACTACTTCCTGATCAACCCCACTCTCTAAGTCCTCATACATGGTTATATTGGAGGAACTCAAGAGAGTAGGAAACCTCTTTTCAAAGATGTCCTTTTTGTCCTCACATGGCACTTGTTTTTGAATGCAATATTTAATTTATTCATTTATTTGACTAATTTCATAACTCAAAGTTCTCTTTCATAATCTTGTGTTGTGTTGTGTATATTGGGTCAGCTTCATGCACATTTGTCCCATTTGCTCAATCACCACCAGTTGATTTAGATTTTTTGGGGTTTGCTTGTTCCCAGGAGATTTTTTTAAGTGCACTCTCAAATCAGGAGGACTTTTTCCACATGCTGCTTTGTATGGACTCTAAGAGGTTGAATATGATTGGTGAGAGCAACCAAAATCAGCAGTGTTCACACAACACTCTGAACTTTGAATCTGGCAACTTTGGGCAGCCCAGAATTGTAATATCAGAGGTATGTTTTGAAGAACTGATAGCCATGTCTCTAGTACCCATTGATGTAAAATTGCTGGGAGTGAGCTCATGGACCATACGCCAGAGAATATCAGAAATGAAGCTGAAAATGAACACACACTGAGTTTTTATTCTTAAAGATTTTGTATATAAGGTTTTAAGTATATAGTTTAGCATTAGCTCAATGGTTTAAGCAGGTTTTATGATATATTTAGTTTTTAAATGAAACAGCAAACCAATCAATCTATTAATTTTTTACTTTTTTTAACACTAACTTGAAATTCTGAATGCACAGATGGGAGTTCACTTAATGGTATACAATGTGTGTAAATATTACTTATAAATGTATATAATTATATTTGTGTATGTGTGCATTAAGAAAGCCACATTTCTAGCATCTGCAAAACCGCATCTGCAAAACCGCATTTTTCCATCTTAAAAATATATCGAAATTACGACCTATGCTATCAATGTCAAATGCTGAAACATTAATTCATGCGTTCATGACCTCAAGGATAGATTATTGTAATGCTTTATTGGGTGGTTGTTCTGCACGCTTAATAAACAAACTCCAGCTGGTCCAAAATGCAGCAGCTAGAGTTCTTACTAGAACCAGAAAGTATGACCATATTAGCCCGGTTCTGTCAACACTGCATTGGCTCCCTATTAAACATCGTATAGATTTTAAAATCTTGCTAATTACTTATAAAGCCCTCAATGGTTTAGCTCCTCAGTACTTGAACGAGCTCCTATCGTATAATAGTCCTTCACGTCCGCTGCGTTCTCAAAATTCTGGCCATTTGATAATACCTAGAATATCAAAATCAACTGCCGGCGGCAGATCATTTTCTTATCTAGCGCCTAAACTCTGGAACAATCTACCTAACACTGTTCGGGAGGCAGACACACTCTGTCAGTTTAAATCTAGATTAAAGACACATCTCTTTAACCTGGCTTACACATAAAATCATTAACACATTTCTATAATTCAAATCCGATTGTTAGGCT
Organism: Garra rufa; assembly: GCF_049309525.1. Taxonomy (NCBI): domain Eukaryota; kingdom Metazoa; phylum Chordata; class Actinopteri; order Cypriniformes; family Cyprinidae; genus Garra; species Garra rufa. The sequence goes on from NC_133361.1 coordinate 88,010,955, forward strand.
GCATTAATTAGGTCAACCGGAACCGAAAACACCTCCCATAACACCTGATGCACTCGTTGCATCGTAAAAAGAATGGCATCTACGCTAATATTAGTCTGTTTCATTCTTATTCCGAGGTCACCGTAGCCACCAGATCCAGCCTGTATCCGGATCAGATGGTCACTCCAGTCCCCCGGATCCAGTCCGTACCCAGCTTAGATCATGGATCACCACCTGGAGATGACTTCAATAGCCGTGGATGTCAACCAGATGAGCTCCAAGGCGGATCATCAATAAAAAAATACTGTTTAAATACTGTGCAGTTGCTTTGACACAATCTGTATTGTAAAAGGCGCTATATAAATAAAGGTGACTTGACTTGAATTGACTTAAGAGTACCATTGCAGCGGCTAGGACGATGCTGAGACAAATAAAGATACAGATATCTTCTGGCGCGCAGCGCGTTAAATGAACCAATCAGATAAGGGTACATAGTCTGAAAACCTAATTTGATTGGCTAGGAGATGAAGGTAATCCCCCAGAGCTTTGTTATATGGAGCAGTTTGGTAGATTGGGGTCTAATTAGTTTGTCTAAGTGCACAGGTTACACCATAGTTCAAATGCAGCAAACTTTAATTGGCAGCAAAATAAAGAGGTAACCATTTTGTATAGGGACCAATTCTTAAACTAGTCACACAGTTACACTGTCAGCAGAATCTCATCATACCTGGATACGAACAGGAACGTAAACGGAAAGTGCCACGCCAGGAGAAGGAGGAGCAAGAATCAGTCAGGCACGTCCACACCGTAAAAGTAAAAGTACTTAAATAGATCGTTCCCCTTATTAATCCACTAACCACACCCCCATCAGGCCAACGGATCACGCTCAATTATCCTGCCACACTGGAAAGCAAAAAAGCAGAGTCTGAGAGCTGCCCACTGAGTAAAGAGGTTTCATTAGGCAATGGAACATCGCAAATTGTCCTGGAAACATGCATCTCATGTTATTCTCGGTTAGGGAGAGTAGTTGTTTGTTTTGACAAAAAAATAAAATAAAAAATACTTAGCACTGCCCATGCTCTAAACTAAGGAATCCATGTCCTCATAAGTCCATTGCCAAATGGCACTTGAACTATGACATCATTACAGAAACTGGTCCACAAGATGTGCACAGTACTGAGAAAAGTATTTAACATCCACCTGATGGAAACGCTTTGACTGCAATTGTCCTTTACTTGTTGAACAGCAAAAAATTCCCAGCTGTTCTGCCAAAAGATGTTTGTTCACCACAGAACATGGAGACACTGCCCAAGCACCTCATTCCACTAGAGACCTTTTGCACTGGAAAAATCTCTCTTTCGGACCCAATCTTAATTAGACAGAAAGCAAAGATTGTCACGTTCACTGGCATACTTGGAGGTGTGTAATTTAATTTTTAATTTATATTACAATGCACAGTGATTCCCATGATTAATACAGTGTTATTTTCCTTCCTTATAGATGTGACCACATACTGTAAAAGGTGTGAGGTGTGTGGACATTTTTACAGATACCAGGAATGGACAGAGGGGCTGCACAATTGCGATGACCACACAATAATATCACTGCATCTTTGCCTGTTTCTAAAACAGTCTGTACAGGTCATCTCCACTTCACTGCAACTTTAATGCACCTATCCTTTTTTTTTAACAAACACATGACTTGCATGTTTTTTTTTTATGTACAAATGTATTCATTATTTTAAAAACGGTTATAAGATTTTGATCATTTTGAAGTCTTTATAAGCAAGTGTTTGTTTGTACTTTAGTAAATTATGGTATTATGTGTTATTTTATTTTTCTGTCCTAAAAGCTTCTCCCTTAAAGGAGTAGTTCACTTTCAGAACAAAAATTTACAGATAATGTACTTACCCCCTTGTCATCCAAGATGTTCATGTCACGTTAGAGATGAGGTCAGGGTCCAAGATGCAGGGAAGAAGATTTTAATTAAGCTTCTAGCGTTCGTTCTGGCAGGTCACGTGAGTCAAGCTCACATCAGCTGACTCTCAGCTGATCACATCTACCTATAGGAATGCTACTCCTATCACAGCATTTTTATATAAGGCTGCATTTAGTATTATTCAGTAGCTTTTTCGCTTGCTCAGGAGCAAACAAGATGGTCGGCAAATTCCGCTCTAGAGGCGTTCAATCAGGTTTTTGCAACAGGAGTTCGTTTCTCAGTTTCACCAAATTCAAGTACTTGTGAACTTGAACGAGAATTCGCCGCGTTGACTGTTTAAGCCGATAGACTCAGTTGTGACCTGTGCAAGCACTGCTCTCGCTTTATAAATATTGATATACATCCTTTGTCTGCAATGTCTGCAATTTATCACTGAGTCTCGCTAATGTGCCTGGATCAACAACATTTATACAAGATCTACTTCCATGCTGGAAGCTAAGCTAAGTTTCTTATTCAATTTTCATAACCTATGCTATGTTGGCAAATATACTGTCATAAAATGTTGCTCGTGTTTCGTTCATTTGGTAGGCAAGCTGTGGCTTTAGGCTAGAGACCTGCGTGGGACGGATTTCAGCTCCTGCAAGATTCTGAGATATGTATCGCGTCCCGCTCTTGCCGCGACATTTATGTTTGTACCGCTCCCGCTTACATATAAGTATCTGATTTAGATTAAAGTACATCGATCATCCATGGCAGAACGCAAGCAAAGCCTTAAAACGGGCATCAGGTCATACGCGTTCTCATAAGCTCTTATAACACAATGATTGCTCACGCAAAACATTTTAAATCGAATTGCCTATTCTTGCGTTGCTAATCATATTTGCGTATAGTCGTTCTGCTGCTTTTGTGCAAAGATGCATAAACGTGTCTCCACCAGCCCGCACCTGCACTCGCCATCAAGTTTCCAAATTTCATAGCTCTATTATATGTCGCTGCTTTTTTAAACCAGTGCTATTGGGTTTCGTTATGTCTGTTTGAGGATTTAAAAAATATATATACAAATTTAAGAATTCAGTAAGAGCTTATCACTAAACTCCATAACGCATTAGATCCTCAGTGTCAGGGAAACATTGTAACCTAATGCTGAATGAAACCTTGTTCGTTCAGAAGTACCGTGCAGCGCGCTCAGCTTGAAGACCGCTCGTTCGCAATAAAAGTGTAAATTAATAGCTGACGTTTAAATAAGTACAGCGCTCTATACTGTGCATATGATGCTTCATCGTCACGTCATGAGATTTTGGCAAGCGAAACAAGAAAACTATGCGCAATACAGCTGCACGAGTAGTTGATGAAGCATATGACACAATGCACTTGATACAGCCGTTCTAAGACAAAGGCAGATCTCCGTCATTGGCTAGTCAAAACCTACTTACAATTTGAGCTTGATTTTCATTCATATTCAAAAATGTTAAAGGAACACTCCACTTTTTTTGGAAATAGGCTCATTCTCCAACTCCCCCCGAGTAAATAAGTTGATTTTTACCGTTTTGAAATCCATTGAGCCGTTCTCCTGTTCTGGCGATATCACTTTTAGCATAGCTTAGCATAAATCATTGAATCCTATTAGACCAGTAGCATCGCGTTCAAAAATGACCAACGAGTTTCCATATTTGTCCTATTTAAAACTTGACTCTTCTGCAGTTATATCGTGTACTAAGACCAGCGGAAATGTAAAGCTGCGGTTTTCTAGGCCGATAAGATTAGGAACTACACTCCCATTTCGGCGTAATAGTCAAGGAAGTTTGCTGCCGTAACATGACCGAAGCAGGCACAGTAATATCACAAAGCGCCTGAAATTAGATCCCAGCTAGGTAACTTCCAATGTGGCCGGTGCTAAGTTTGTGTAATTCCGGTTGTTGCAGCTGTCAGAGTTGCAGCTGGTAAATTGTTAGTGGCTGGATTTACCCGTGTGCGATTAGCTATGGTTATGTGCATTGTAAGGGGCTGTGATAGTAAGTCGAAGACGTACTCTACTACCATGTTTCATAGAATTCCCACGAAAAAAAAAAAGCAATTCCGACTAATGAATCAATGGCTGGCTGCTCTTAACATGGATCTCAAAACACCGTTAGCAACGATCAAGAAATGGCGTGTTTGCTCCGAGGATTTTGAACCAGATGACTATTTGGATAGTTTAACCGGTACTACAGCACGGCGTCTAAAGGACACGGCGATCCCAACAATCTTCAAACTAACGTTACAGACAGGACAACGAGGAGCATCGCCCACGGCTGTAAGTGAAACATGATATTGTTGGCTAACGTTACCTGTGAAATGCAACCCCTGAAGAGTAGTTTTGGGCGAACAGTTGGCCTAGTATTTGCTATGACCAAATTCCATGTATGATTGCAAAAGAAAGTTATTGCGAACAGTCGGTGGTGTTTAAAGTCAGTTTTGACTAAAAGTGTACATCATGAATATAAGCCTGAAAATGCAAACTGACAGTATGCATTTAAAATCTTTATATTATATATTGTAGTGGTTGCAGGAATAACTTACTCTTGCGACAGCTGGCCATTAGGTCCACTCAGCGTGTGACGTTTTTTCTAGTTTATTTGATCAAACCGGAAAAAAAGTCTACTACTGCAGGATGCAGCATTGCATCCAAGTCCTCGAATGTTGCGACATGCAACTTCCTCATCAGGTAGATCCACCCTTGCCATCGATGGCAATACCTGGTCCCACTCGCGACAACACAGGCACTCACTTTCAGTTGGCATGGGTTGGCAAGCCCCACCAGCTCGAATCTGCTCTCCTCATCCCTTCTGTCCAAGGCAGTTCAGACACACTTTCTTGTCTTTCGCGTTCCAAAACCTTAGCTTCAGTGAATTCTGGTTCAAATTGATACGGTTCAGGATCTGCACCAAAGTAAATATCTTCTTAATCGTCTCTCAAAAATGTCTCCATGGCGAGGAACGCTGCCTATGCTGCATGCACGTTGGATATGTTGACGGAAGTAAACATTTGCACATGTGCTGTGTGGTATTACTGCGCCTGCTTCGGTCATGTTACGGCAGCAAACTTCCTTGACTATTACGCCGGAATGGGAGTGTAGTTCCTAATCTTATCGGCCTAGAAAACCGCAGCTTTACATTTCCGCTGGTCTTAGTACACGATATAACTGCAGAAGAGTCAAGTTTTAAATAGCACAATTATGGAAACTTGTTGGTCATTTTTGAACGCGATGCTACTGGTCTAACAGGATTCAATGATTTATGCTAAGCTATGCTAAAAGTGATATCGCCAGAACAGGAGAACGGCTGAATGGATTTCAAAACGGTAAAAATCAACTTATTAACTCGGGGGGAGTTGGAGAATGAGCCTATTTCCAAAAAAAGTGGAGTGTTCCTTTAAGTGCAAGGGTCTGATAAGCCACATACAATGCAGTGTTTTTTATAAAAAAAAAAAAAAAATTAAAATGCATACCCTATGGTTATGAAACGCTGCCACTGTTAGGCTATTGGTTGTATTTAAAACAGGTTAAAGTGGTTCAATGGGCTTGCTGCATAAGGCATCTAGTATTGGGGGTGCTGTTTCATTACATTTATCCAATGTATTTATTTCCAACACGCTGTTTTAGCGATGATAGGTTGCTCAAGCCATTATGGCGTGTTTTCACTACAGCGCCAAATTTAGGGCAGAGCATGCCTCTTATAAACAATGTTTACACCCTGTGCGTATCATCATCTTCTTTAATAGGCGGTTCGCAAACTAAACACTGGCATGTTATGAAGCATGCAAGTGCATTTATTTTGCATGATTTCAATGAATGTGATTTCAGCTCAGTAATCCAGCAAATACTAGGAAGCAAGCAAAAAAAAAAAAAAAAAAAATTGCCTTGCTACTTTTCACAGCAATTGGTTGTCGCTTGGCATTTGCGCTCTAGTTTTGCGTAGTTGAGGAATACCAACCTTGTGATGCTCTCAGCCGCTCTCAACGTCGCTTCAATCCTGTTATGCACCATGCCAGCAATTAAGATCAACTTCCTATAAATGAATTAGAATGCTCACTCTGCCACACTCGCTACATGCCTGTGGAACGCACCATAAGTGTAACTTCAGGTATTGACTATGCGGCACTGCATTAAAGGGGTACGCTGCTCTTCTCAGCTGCTATTAAAGATGAGCACCCCTTCGCTGCTGCTCTTTTCTGCAAAGCCATGCTGCCCCTGTCTTTGCTTAAGCTTTCAGGGTATTCTGATTTGCTTGCTTGTTAAGATTATCTGATTGTTCTTGAAATGTGCTTGCTGCTACAGAAAAAAAAAAAAAAACTTTATTCATCGCTGGATATCTTCACAAGCTAAGTTTCTTATTTCATTCTAGTTACTATATGCAACATTGTCAAATATAGCTCATATATATATATATATATATAAACCCTCATGCTGATTGACTAATGTCAATGGGAGGTCAAACCTGTAACTGGGTTGATTTGAGTCATTATTTGCTGTAATAGTTTTAAATGAATGCTGTAATAGTTTTAAATGAAGCTTTAGGCCATGTTAAATTTACAATCTCTGATCCAGTTTTTTGCTTGCTTTTATGGCTGCAGTATGCTGTGTTTGCTGTAAACTAGAATGCCAATTCTAATGGGTTTCTGTATCTTTAAAGTTTCAGGTACTGCTTTAAAGGGGCTTGCTGCTCTTCTTACTGCTCATTAAGAAGAGCACCCCTTCACTGCTTCAATCCTCCTGAAGGGGCAAGCTGCTCTGCTTACCTGCTCATAAGAAGAGCACCCCTTCACTGCCATGGATATGTATGCGTGGATGCCCCATTGGAACCCTCTAAGCACGTGGATGCGTCTGCCACATCGCGGCGGTCCACTTGACGTCATTCACCATACTGTAGGTTCGCAGACCAACGGCTGTGCAGGACTGTGATATTTCGAATATTCAGTGATTGCTATGGTGATTTACATAGATCTACGGGTGGGTTACGTTGGGTGGACCGCGGCGAGGTGGCGGACGGCTTACATATAAAGGCCATAGAAACAGTCGCTAGTGGGGCATCTAGGTATATATATCCATGTTCACTGCTATAATCCTCCTGAAGGGGCAAGCTTCTCTGCTTACCTGCTCATAGCAGAAGAAATCACTTCGCTGCACTCTCCTTCCATAAGGCATTTCAGTTAGATTGCTGTCAGCATGTGGTTGGGGGCGTTCAGCCTATGGTTGTTTTGGGGGGGTTATTATGCACTCCCTGCTCCTATCCATGCTAAGCTGCATGGATGGGGCAGGGAGTAATCAGAACAGAACCATACCCCCAACCTAAAAAATGTACGCTAATTGTAAGTTTTTGACGATAGTGGTATTTCAATATTTTTCAGGTACTGTACTTAGCTGTTTAAAATAATAGCTCTTCTTCATTGCTACACTCCTTCGGATGCTCTTCGTAGCTGCTTGAAGAGCACCCGTATGCTGTTACCCTCTTTGTAAAGGGCCACTGTCTCAGTCTCTGTTATCCAGAAGGACATGTTCTTTCAGAGATGCCATCAGTTGCGGTTGGGGGAGGTTCTGGCCTATCGTTTGGTTTGGGGGGTTATAATTACTGCTCTCCCTGCTCGTTCATGACATGCTGCATGAATGGGCAGGGAGTTGTGCCAGAACAGAACTACCCCGCCAAATCAAAATTGTATGCTAATGTCTATCATTTTGACGATAGTGGTCCTGACAGAAATTAAATAAACACAAATAAACAGAACAAAAGGCCAACACGGCACAACACAACTTGAAACAATACAAAATAAACAGAACTGAAAACACGGTCAAAGATCCAGGGAACACAGAAACAAACCACACAGAAGACAATGCAGCCAGAATGAGTAGTGGGAAATGAGAGTTCTTATAGACTAGATAATTGTGAACAGGTGAGAGCTTTGATGAGTGCTAATGACAAGACAGGTGTTACAATCAGGGAAGTGCAGTGCAGGGAAGGGAAAACAGCGACCTCAGGTGGCTGAGGGAAGCCCCACAGCCCAGATCATGACAGTTCATATCTTTCTTTCTTCAGTCTTGAAGAAATTGTGTTTTTTTGAGGAAAACATTTCAGGATTTCTCTCCATATAATGGACTTCGATGGTGCCCCAAAATGCAGCTTCAAAGGGCTCTAAACAATCCCAGCTGAGAAAGAGGGGTCTTATCTAGCGAAATGATTGGTTATTTTCTAAAAACATTTACCACCTATATACTTTTTAATGTCAAACGCTCGCCTTGCCGAGGTAGAAACGACGAGCATTTGCGGTTAAAAGTATATGAATTGTAATTTTGTTTCAGAAAATAACCCCTCATTTTGCTAGATGAGACCCTTCTTCCTCGGCTGTGATCGTTTAGAGCCCTTTGAAGCTGCATTTTGGAAGTTCAAACTCGGGGGCACCATAGAAGTCCATTATATGGAGAGAAATCATGAAATATTTACTCAAAAAACATCATTTCCTTGCAGCTGAAGAAAGAAAGACATGAACATCTTGGATGACAAGGGGGTGAGTACATTATCTGTACATTTTTGTTCTGAAAGTGAACTACTCCTTTAAGATCATGTTTGATAAACACTCACATATGTCAACAGAAAAGCAGACATGATTTATAATCTATTACAGAATTACATTGCAGTTGGCAGGGCCTTGGACGTCTTGGAACAGACAAACCAAATAAATGGACTTGCACAAGAAGGGAGTTTTTTAGCATGCCAGGTAGTGGTCTTTCTTCTCTTAACATGAAGCTATTAACTAAATGCCAAAATCAAGGAAGATTCTGGTAATCTGTCCTGCTTTGTAATTAATCTGATTTGTAATTAATGGCTGTTGCATCTGTGTTTACAGAGGTTGATGCCTTGAGGAAGCTTGTATAAGAATGTGGTGTGGATTGTGGATAAGAATGTGGGCTCCAAAATGGATCTTCTTCTCCGTTTGAGGGATGAGATGAAAACAAGGAGCACTTATGACAAAGTGTTTCAAAAAGTTTGGGGAGCATCTGGTAAATGTCCTACATATACATCGGCATGCAAAAATTTGGTGAAGCCCTTGCAGATTCTGTGATAATGTGATTAATTTTTTATTCTGTTTTTTATTCTTTTATTTAGTTCGTGTAAGATATTTTTTTTACATAAAAGATGTTTACATGTAGTCCACAAGACTAAAAAAAATGCTGAAATGAAAATAACCCCCTCCAAAAGTTATTAACTTAATCCTGTGTGTGGTTACCTGGATGATCTACCACTTTTTTTTTCTTTTTTTTTTGTCATGTTTGTTTTGGTTTTTTATGAAAAGTCCCTTGTTTGTTCTGAAACAGTTCAACTGAGCACTGTTCTTTAGAAAAGTCCTACAGGTCCTGCATGTCCTTGCAGGTTTTTAGTTCTTCCAGCATCTTTTGCATAGTTGAACCCTTTCCAGCAGAGACTATGATTTTGAGATTTTTTCACAGTGGACCTGGGACTCAAACACAACTATTAAAAAAGATTCAAATATTCACTGATGCTCCAGAAGGAAACGCTTTACATTGGGAGAATTTATTTTAATTTGAAGATCAAAGTAAATTGTACTTAATTTCTCTTCCCAGCAATTAAATAGGAAAATTATTATATTTTTAAAATAAGATTTTTTTTTTGTACTTTTTCGTCATGTTGCGTCGTGTCTCCTTCTGGAGCATCAGTGAATGTCTTAGTGATTAAAAAATAAGTGATTAAAAAATCACTTTTTTAATAGTTGTGTTTGAGTTCCTCAAGGTGGATCATACAGTCACTGCTGGAAAGGGTTCATAATGCAACAAAAAATAAAAAAAATAAAAATGAAGAATGAACCTGGAGGATTTTCCTGAAGAACAGTGGCCAAATAATAGTAATAGATCATCCAGGTAACCATACACCGTAATCAGAACCAAGGGTTCCCAAACTTTTGAAGGGGGTTATTTAAATAATTTCAGTTATTTTTTCTCCTGTGCACTATATGTAAATGCATTTTATTTAAAAATAAGTTGCATTTTGTATGATCTCTTATTTTGTTAAAATTGCTCACATTTTCACAGATTCTGCAAGTGGTTCCCAAACTTTCACATGCCACTGTATGTAGCTCCACCATTTATGTAATGATATAAGAAAATATTTAATTATTGTAAACCTGTCACTTTGAGTCTGTACGTGTACCTGAAGGCAGCTAGGCTAATGGCCACGCTAATCATGTGTATTTCCATTTGAAGGTGGCTGGTGTTGGACTTTCAAATAGTCCTCTGCGTGTTCAAAAATGGTTCAGGAGTCAATCTATCAAAATTTAAAAGTTTTATTCAAGCTCAGCAAATAGGAGAAATCAAGAGCAAAAACAGCGCTGGAGAAGAATTCTGTTCTTCCGAGTTCTTCTGAATTCTCTTTCAGAAAACACACCCTTAAATATCAAAGTTGTCTGCTATCTATTGACGTCTTCCGTGTATCTTCTCTTGACTGCTGGCGTCTAAAGCAGAGGTTTCTTTCCACCACCCACACACAGCTCACGTCCTGCTAAACCTTCAAAAGTATCTGTTCTTATCTATGCAGGACATAACAGGACGTGCTATCCTCAGCAGTCTGCAACATTTCTCTGCAGCACCGTGCACATAATATTTCAATTAACCATTTCAGACAGTTTGACAGTGATTAGCACTCTATAGTTTAGTTATTAAAGCTTTCTTATGCAAATGGAAAATATATAAAACATATTCAAACTGAAAAGTACCACACTGGGCAGTTATCATGTGTCCTTGTGGCATTGTGAACTCAAATTCAGCAAAAGAACTGAAAGTCCACGTTGTCACAACCAGGCGGGGTTGAGGAGTGGAGAGATGGAGGAGGAGAACTGGAGTAGATGAAAAATGCAGTTTTATTAAACAAAAACACTGAAACTAATACAAACAAACAAAAACCGGGAGCACGCAATGATCACATGTAACAATACATCGACGGACACTGGGGAGTGAGCAGACACAGACTTAATACACAGAAACATGGGCGTGGTCACAAACAAGATAACGAGATGACGAGGGGGAAATACAAATATGGGCAAGACTAAACCAAAAAGGGGGAGAACAAGGACTAAACCAAATGAACTAGAAACATGGGGGGAAAAACACTTGGAAAACATGACAGAACAGGACAAAACACAGACATATTCCTGACACACGTGAGGTATATTGATCCTTCAGGAGATCCAGACACACTGGACTCATGAACTCATCCTGAGTTTTCGTGAATTGAGGAGATTGCAATTTGATGTGTGAAAAACAGGTTTTTCTTGCAACTACAAAGGTCCCAAAAAATGAAATGTCCATTAGATGTCAGGCAGATACTGAGGCCAGATCACACCCAGCTGTGGCATATTTTGGATTTTTACTGATTTTGGCAAACCTGAACTCAAAAGAGGAGGAGGACTAAATTCATTTACTTTGATGTAAAAGTTTCATTAATACCATGTAATAATACATTTACTGTTGGGTTCAAATCCACCTAAGTTGAGTCTGAGGCTGTATCCGAAATCGCCCCCTATACCCTATACTATAATAGGGCACTATTTGAGGGGACAGCCAATTTTAGTGGTGTTCGAAACCATAGTGGACGTTCCCGAGTGCACTCATTCAATCCCACAATGCACAACCAATGTACGCTCAGCAGCTAGATATAACCCATAATGCACTGAGAGAGTCGCGCGCTGACTGAATTCCCGCGTCTCGCCAGACGATGGCGCCCGCAGCTGAATCATCCATCCATTAATTTTACAACGCGCTCTTCCACTGCGTAATACAGCGTACCACACAGGTACAAATTTGTTCTAAATAGATTATTAAATTGTTTAACCAGGTTTTATACGTAAACTCCTTGACATAGTTCAAAATAAATCCTTTAATCTTACTACTCAAACTGTCCGTTTTAAATGATTGTTAAACAGTAAGCAATACTATGTAAAAGCGGCAGTCCTTCCAGTGCACTTAGTGTCCGAATTCACTCACTCGTTTTCATTCACTCCTTCAAGTGAACTGTACGAGTGGACTAATGTAGGGAATAGTGAATAGGGTATAGGGGGCGATTTCGGGTACAGCCTGAGTCTTTAACCAATCAAGTCCAAAATGGGGCGAGTCGGACTCAAGTCCAAGTTTGAGTCCGAGTCCAACTAAACACTACTCTTTGTCAGTCGCTTAACCTTGTGTTAGCCTTTACAACTAAAATAAGGCAATGACAATTTAAATGTAACAAAAGCAAACATCTGTTGCATATTGACATTTGGATTTTTGATTTCACACCATTTCATAATTAGCGTCCTGCTCACTAAACTTTAAGTTATAAATGTTTTGTGACATATTTCAGAGTGAAACAGCTTTTAGAATGTGAACAATTATAGAGCATGACAGGACTTGACTTTATCTGTTGTTATATAGTAGCCTAAATGTATAAATCTATCTTGGATGAAATTGAGGCTGTAAGGGTTATTGACAGTTATCAAGTAGCAGTCTATGGAAGAAATGTAATATCCCACACTTCTGGCATTTTTCCCTTCAGGACTGACAAACTCGCTATTGTTGAGTTAAATTGAGTTATAAAGTCAGAAATACAACGTATAAACAACATTTAAAAATCGAAAAGGTAAATGTAAAATGTTAGAAGTTTAAAGAGCATTTTCCTGCCTCCACAATGCAGCTGCAAGTGACATAACTTAAAATCTAAATAATCCAGGATAGTGAATGACTTCCCCAAAGAGGGGGAAAACGTAAATAAATATTAATAATAACAATATTAGTCGCAAGAATGAAAGATGGTAAATTTGCAGCCACTCCCTCTGCCTTAAAATTAAATAAAATATAAACGTTTCTAAACGTACGATACTAATAACTGTGGAAATGCATTAAAATACGCATATAGACATCAGTGTGTATCGGGACTTTTATTTTGCTCTGACGACGACGTCACAAAGCTGCGCTGGGCTCCTGCATCTATGATTCATTTGAAAAAAAGTTTGTGCTTTTTGTTCTATCACTTTACACATATTTACAAGCTACATACAATATATGAACACGTCTTAAATATAATGTTGTAATACTTTATTTGATGTTATTTTTTGAGCAAAGCGCATCCTCATATTATTAACAGAAAAGGTGCGTCTCATTTTGCTCCCCATTTGAGAATCAGTACATCGTTCAAATAATGGAAAGTGAGAGAAAATGAGAATCGAATCATCTGAACCGAATCATTCGTAAAATGATTCAGTGATTCGAAGCGCTGACGACAACCGAGAACTGCAAATGTTTTCATTAAAGTGTAATCTATTTAATAATATGAACAAATATTTTAATACCAAATATAAATCACAAATACCTAATGTTAACTTAATTAAAAATATAAGTTAATATTATTTGTATGTGTATTTTAATCAGATCATTTAAGTTCATTAACTATAACTCTAACTGACTCCATTACCAGTGTGCTGATTACTGTACTAGTGAGCTAATTGAGACACAACAGAGATTTAGTTTGCAGTAATTAAAAAAAAAAAAATCTTTTTGTTAATTATTCTCATCTTAAAAAAAGGTGAAGAATCTAAACACAGAAAAAATCCTTGTGAAGCAGCTGAGATCCACGTGACACAGAGTCAAACATGAAGATACTGAGGAACAAACAGGTTGGTTTTCATTCTCAAAGCTGAACTCACTCATTTGATCCTTAAACTGATTTTTATAAAGAATCTTTCCTTAGATGACGTTTATCATGGTGCTCTATGGTTCATATCAGATTGTAAATCCTCAACTCATCATTGCATTTTGTATCAGAGTAGGTTGGCCTTCTCTGTCTACCAGAAGAAAAATGCACCGGTACTTAATTATTTACAAAGCCATCCTCGGGTTGTTGCCTTCCTATCTCTGTTGTTTAAATTTAAAAGAAAATTACCAAGAAATATTTTCTTTGTTCGCAAAATTGTTATACTCTTTCTGTTCCTTTTACCCGAACTGAGCTAGGTAAGAAGTCTTTTATGTATGCAGCGCCGTTTGATTGGAATTTCCTCCAATCTAAATTAAAATTAGAAAATCTGCTGACTCTAGATCATTTTAAATCAGTTATCCAGCAAATGGAAGTTGATCTAACAATATGCAACTGCTTTTAAATGTTTTTTAGTCTGTTTGTGTGATGTTTATCTGTGATGTTATTGATTGTACTGCTGCACATTTTGGCAAGGACACTCCTGTAAAAGAGATTTTTAATCTCAGAGAGCTCTTTCTGGTTAAATAAAGGTAAAAAAAAAAAAAAAAAAAAAATTATATATATATATATATATGTTTGTATGTATATATATATCATAAAATGTAAAACTGTAACTTTCTTTGTACAAGCTGAGGTAGACAAAAGCTTGTTGGGGGTATTATCCAGTGTAGATTGCCCTGAATCAACAGGTGCTTGTTGACTTAAGTGATTAAAGGATAACTATTGCCAAAATGCAACGTGGGCTGTTTTTTTTTTTTTTTTACTGTAAACGAGACAAACTTATATCTAAAAGCATAATTACTGCAAACAAGCTGTTTTTGAGATTGACCGTGATTTCGTTTCGTGGTCAATGGCCGGTGAATGGGAGTACTAGGGGCATAACTTTGAGCGCATCAAAATCGATATTTCGACACTTCTTGACTGGCAAGACGGCTGCGCACGGAAACTCAAACAGTGTGAGTTGTTCAAAAACTTTCTTTTTAGTAAACTCTGTGTACACAAACAATGTTCTCAATGCTCGAGTTCATGTGTAGAGACCCAGACGATACTTCCAGCAAAGTTTCATGGTGTGTCGAGCCTTCTTAGTGTTGTAAAAATATCGATTTTGATGCGCTCAAAGTTATGCCCCTAGTTCTCCCATTCACTGGCCACTGACCACAAAACGAAATCATGGTCAATCTCTAAAACGGCTCGTTTGTCGTAATTATGCTTTTAGATATAAGTTTGTCTTGTTTACAGTAAAAAAAACAGCCCAGGTTGCATTTAGGCAATAGTTATCCTTTAAAGCAGTGTAGCCTGGCAACTTGTGCATTTTGTGCATAAAAAAAGGACTGACACTGCTGAATTTGGCAAATGCTGTGGCCAGTAACTGTTTATTCTCTGTGCAGTCAGTCCTCCAGACTAAGATGATGCAGACAGTGGTCAGTGTGACTAGTACAGATCTGGCCATTAAAAATGCGTCTATTTTCACGCGGCAGCCTGCAATTCGGCACGCGAGGCCACGCGTCATGCCGCAGCGGCTTTTTTAGATTTTTTTACAACGTGGTTGCACTTCATACAATATCCACCAGGTGGCGCAAGGAACAACATTCTGTAGCCAAACCCTGCACAAAGAGGGATATTTGGACAGTATTTACGTCTGTATTTCATTCTGTATGTAACGGCAAAGTATTTATAATTTCGTTTCTTTTTTATTAAGGTAATTTAGAAAAAAAAAGTTTGGAGCATTTTTGTTCGTTAAACGTAAGCTTTTTGTTTCTTAAAGACCAAGCGGCAGACAGTGAGTTTACCTACTCTGTTTTTCAATTTGCCTTCTCAAATCACGAATTGGCTAAAATAAAATCCATAGATGTAAAACAAAAGATTTAAATACTAAGAGATATAAATGTGTGCTATTAGGTGCCAATCGTTTGTGCGGAGAGTGCAAAACACATTTTTAGGACATGAAGGATCAAGCTCGATCAGTTACATTTTTTTCAGTGGAAAATATGTAACCACTATTTTTTGTCAGACATGATAAATAAATATGTAGAAAGACTTAAATTACTACTTAACGAAAAAAAACGAGGATTTGAGGAGGACTGTTAACTGCATCATCACTGACTCAGAAAACAGTAGTTTCTAAATAAATAATTAAAATATCTCCTTACTGTTTGACAGTCAAGGTATTTACTTGTTCCAGTGTTTTGTGGCAAGCTTTAAACAAGGAACCCTTCCAAGCTGTGCTGAACGTGCGCTCAATGCTGCTGACAGGACCGTGTTTCCACCAGCGCTGCAAGTTTTTTTTTAATCACCACTGAATGTTAAAACATAATTTTAGCCCGCATTTGATCTTTGACGGATTAAAATGCAGGGCTATACGTCTTAAAAGTGTAACATGGAAATATAATGGATGTACTGCGAAAAAAGTTTTATACTCGACAGTAAGTACGTTTACATGGACAACAATATTCCGATTTTAACGCGATTAAATACTCTGATTAAGAAGTAACCATGTAAAATGATATATTTTAATTAATTTAATCCGACTAAAGTCATATTTTGAGTAAACACAAATCGAATTAAGACAGGTGGAGTATTCCTATTTTAGTCGCATTATGGAAGACATGTACACACCTTAATCACACTATTCCCCTTGTGTAGGATTTTTCGCCATATTTTGTGACAGGATACACAAATGCTGCGCTCCAGGCAGGTTTTTGAGCTCGTAAATCACGTCTTCAAAGAACTTTGTAGCGTTCCAAGCAAGTCACGCCAAGAATTTATTATTTTTATAGTATTAATAATTTGATTGCAACGTTAAATTGTCCTAAATATTACTCTATTTTTCCACCGTGTGCCACTTGCATAAACACCGCACCCCTTTATTGTTGTTTCTTGGGCTAAGTCATGTCAGAACTGGGAACTGGGAGTGCGTCGATCTAGTACGAGTTCACGGGTGGGAATTCACGGTTTTAACTGCCGTTCCAGTGCACTTTCACTGGTAGAAGTTTGGAAAAACACGGGTAACGGGTTGCCTGGAACGCGGCATAACGCTCTCAGTTGGTCGCGCTTTAGTTTCATTTTTATTTATTTATTTGTTTCTTCAACATGGGCTTAATCAAAGCTCATTGTTGATAAATAGTTTGTCTGTTATCATAATGTATTGTTTTATGGAAACGTATTTAACATTCAACCCCCTTTTGTGCATATTTGTTAGTAGGCCTAGTTATTTTAATTTTGTGAACGGGATTTCCGCTATTGTAATGTCTAGGATGCTTTTCACTTTTACTTTTGAATTCATGATCTTGGTTTTGCTTACATATTGGCTACACCTATCAATTTTAAGATTAAAACAAATTCTTAAAAGATGGATTTGTTATTTTTAATTAAACAGCATAACAAAAATAAAATAAAACTAACTTATATAGCATTTATTAACAAAAACTAATAAGACGAGGCACTCCATCACATGCTGTGTTATACGCCGACTAAACAATTTATTACAGGGCGCGCAAACACTGAGCAATCAAAATAATTAATTTAAAAATAACAATAAATAGCAAGTACAAAATTACAAAATACATTATAAAATTCAATATTTTAAAGCCACAGCAAATGAAGATTTACATGTTTGAGAGGTAGCTCGTCTTTTTCATACCATTTATACAATTTTAGATACACTTGATTTTATTGATTTGTGCAAGAGGAGAAATATAAACTATAGTTTAGAGTGTAAAAAAATTATTTGATGTATTATTGTGAGTAGTAGTAGTATTTCCTTTTATTTCATTTTGTGCTGTACATTATGATGTCGCGCTGCCCAATGAAGTTTTTTTTTTTTTTAATACATAAAAGGAAAGGGAACCATTTAGATTTGGCCTAATGTCAATGTAAGTACTATACCCTAGTATTATAATCCTAATATTAAAAATAATGTCAACAAATAAACAGAAGGATCATTTTTCAAAACAATAAGGCTTTTATTATGTGACTGACAATGGATACAATTGTTCAGTATCACAAGTGCTCCAGTGAGTTCTGCAAGTTTTTAAACATATATATTTTTTTACTTTTTACTTTTTAAAAAAGTGGAAAAGTTGTTCTTCTATTTCGGAGAAGTTCGTTAAGTCTGTCTCTTATCAGCTTCCAGTCACGAACTGCGGGGTTGAATCTCCGACCAACAGCATCTGAAAGTGCTTGACGAAGGTTGTTGGGTAGTGCATTTTTCCCCCTGGAGCCGTCAAAGTTAACAGAACCTGCCCAGTTCTGATAAAGGTTGAGGGGAATTAACCTTTTAAACAAAAGAACAGCGAAACGATCTGCCCTTGGTTTCCCGTCTGGTCCTGTTGATTCCAGATACAGTTTATTCTCGGTCTCTACTGAAACATGATTTAAATGTACATCTGGAAGGATTACTCCCTGCATGAGAGACCGGCGAATACGATGATGGTGATGAGAATGGGAGGTGTTTGTTGGTGTTTCAGGCAATCTCAAATGGAATGATGTCATGATGGAAGGAGAAACCCGTGAATAATCTTGATTCGGCGAATTTTCATTATGGAGCATCGGATTCGTCACCACTGTGTTGTTGGTTAATCCTTCTGATGTTGAGCCCGCTAACGAATGATCTGGGCTGGTTTGTAGGTTGAGCGTCCGGACAGTCAGTGGTGTAGAGGCTGCAGCAGGAACACCGAAATCAGCATCAACCAGGTGCGCTGACAGCGAATGGTCTTCGCGAGCAGACTGAGGAGATGACCACATCTCAAAAGGCTGTTGGCAGTCCATTGGAGTATCCGCCGACGTTGAAGGAACATTGGCAGAAATGTCTGTGGATGTGGATTGATCCGCTGTCGAAGGATGAGTTTTCTCACTGAAACGCGCCTCCAACAAACCAATCCGTGCCTCTAAATTCAGAAGCCTTCTTGTGAATTCAGACATCTGTTCCTTGGAAACAGTGACTGCAGCAGGACATCTACGTTCAATTAGAACAGCCTGTAGATGGTAGCATTAAAATTAGTTTTGAATATGATGTTCACACCGCAGATAGGTATATGAGGCTGCTGCACATGGGGCTGCTTACATAAAAATAACTTATCAAATACCCACCGATTTCTTTTTTACAAGCCGGGTAGTCCCTGTTTTATTTTTGGTCTGTGGACTCTGCTTGTTCTCCTTGCCAGAATGCTATTGAGACAATATGTATGATGGTTAGCACACAACAAACATCTGAATGTACCAAAAAATTTAAGGCAGCGTTAGGCCAAAATACATTATAGACTACATACCTTTCGCTTGCTACTACAAGTGGGAGCGCTCCTTTTTGAATAAAATGCTGTGGCCTCCATTTCTTTCTCGCACAGTTAATACAAATGCACACAGTGACAATTTGTTAATAGGTCTATTTTATCAGTTGCTCACTTGCAGCCGATTTAAAAGACCGTAAAACGGCATGGGCGGCATGAACGTGACGTGGTCGATTTGTCCAATCACGGACGAGTTCATGAACGTGACGTCGACGATTTGTCCAATCACAGACTAGGTCCTGAATCAAAGCGCGGAATCCAAAACATATAGATGAAGACGTTCTGCTTTCTTGTAATTTGCTTGCTGCTTTCATTTTTACGTCACTGTTTAGATTTTATTCGCTGCTTGCAATGGCGATAACAATACAGTGCATCATTTCTCCCTGTTGAGCGCATTGCTGGACGATGTGTGTCAAATACATCCACGGTGCAATTAAGTACAACAACAGAAAAAGTGACTATAGTCATGCCACTATGTACAGTGGTTGAGGTCTAAAATGTTCTAATATTTGTTAAGTGATCATTTGCTTTACTATTTGTAAATTGTATACAATAAAAATATATTTTGTTCTGTAATTTGCTTGGCCTGACTTGGCTTTCATTAATGAAAAGAAAATGTAGTTGTTGTTATATTTGTCTTGAAAATATCGATATACCAACAACTATATTTTCTATATATTTTCATCTGTGTGCGTGCGTGCGCGTATATAGATAGATAGATAGATAGATAGATAGATAGATAGATAGATAGATAGATAGATAGATAGATAGATAGATAGATAGATAGATAGATGAAAATAGAGAAAATATAGTTCAAGAACAAAATATAGAACAAAATGTGTACACACAAATGTTAATATACACTTTAAAAATATTAAATGATATCTGTTTAAAAAACTGTTTCACATGAAAAATATAATTTTATTGCATGTCGCGGTGTTATGTGTAGTTGAGTCAAAGAAGGCTACAGTTAGCCAGCTCTAGATCAGTGAGTCTCAAGCCACCCCCCTTCCCCTGGTTTGCATTTGTATAGCTCCAGTAATCATTTACATATAAAAGCTACACCGAGGCCAAGGTGACATGAATCATGGGGGGTGTCAGGTGCTAAGCCTTCCACATCAATTTTTGGCAGTTCCCTACAATTATCTGTGCTAACTGCGCATTCCTGTGAACAGCCATTAACCTGAAACTTCTGCGACAATTCACAGTGTCGTTAAATGACGAAAACCACTTTTTTCATGCAGTGTACATCGCAAAACCTCTAGTGTCTTCATGTACTGTATATTGAAGTTTAGACAGTTTGCAAGAATATTTAGTATCACTGGTGTGAAAATGCTGTTAGAT
>NC_133361.1:88031765-88179265 GCF_049309525.1 Garra rufa
CAACAGGTGCGTTCGGAGAACCGGAATAGCGAGCTCATAGTTAGCGCGATGATTTGATCTTGGATGTGTCATTTGATCTTGGATGTAGTAAGCGAGGTACGAAGAACGGACCCCTGGTCTTTTCAACATAACTTGAATCTTGCACACATTTCTAACTTGTCTTGCAGCACCTGGGCTCATATAAAAGTGACACAAGCTTAGCAGAGGATGGTTTCGATCCATCGACCTCTGGGTTATGGGCCCAGCACGCTTCCGCTGCGCCACTCTGCTCACCTTGATGTAGAGCCCGTACACTGGTCTTTTCAACATCACTTGATTCTGGCACACGTTTCTAAATTGTCTTGCAGCACCTGAGCACATATAAAAGTGAAACAAGATTAACAGAGGATGGTTTCGATCCATCGACTTCTGGGTTATGGGCCCAGCACGCCTTCGCTGCGCCACTCTGCTGAAAGTCACCCCAGATGGGACTCGAACCCACAATTCCTTGCTTAGGAGGCCAGTGCCTTATCCATTAGGCCACTGGGGCTGTCTTGAAGTTGTTTACTTTTTCTTTTAGTTCTTCATCTCATTCAGCTTCTGGATGAACAACTATTGTGAGAGGACCAAGTGACTTTAGGTTTTCATGAGCAGGCTCTGAACATTTCTCTTTTTTGGGGGCTCTGTCATATATACAAGCTCAGAAGTCTTAGCAGATGATGGTTTCGATCCATCGACCTCTGGGTTATGGGCACAGCACGCTTCCGCTGCGCCACTCTGCTTGACTTGATGTGGAGCTCGTGCACTGGTCTTTTCAACATAACATGATTCTTGCACAAATTTCTAACTTGTCTTGAAGCACTTGGACCTGTCATATGTTAACACTACCACTTGTTTTGTTTTCTCATTTGCCATGTATTATATGCTCTCTTTGCTTAGGTGAGCAATATAGTTGGCAGAACCTGCTGGATTACGATAAGAAGAGAGTGATGTTTGCTGCCAGACACCAGAGCAGGCTGGACACAGGTTCACTCCAGGGGTGGAGAGCGTAAAGAGGCATACATTCACCACCGCTGCCCCACTTGCCCAGTGGCCAGATTGTTGTCGCTTGATAGAGAAAAGAAAGAAAGGGGATAAAGTTTTATTTATGTGTATTGTTTTCTGCTTTCTGTTCTTTTGCACTTGCAATGAATGCACTAGTGTCATGGACATTAAGACAGTTTTATTTAAAAGTATAGTTTTGTTTTCTGTTCTTTAGCACTTGCAAAACATGCACAGAAGTCATTAATATTTTAAAGTTTTATTCATTTGTATTTTTCTGTGCTTTCTCTTCTTTTCACTTGCAGTTAATGCACAAGAGCCATGGACATTGGACAGTTTTATTTATATGTATAGTTCTGTTTTCTGTTCTGGAACTCTGTCATGGACAATAGAAAGTATTATTAAGAGATATTATTCTGTTTTTGCACATGCAACATAACTATAAGAATAAAAATGTAAAAAAATAAATAAAAAAAGAATAATGAATAATTGGCTATGACTGATTGAAAAATAAAAGTTTGGTCATGATTAAATAACTCTTTTTGTAAGTCTTTGTTATAGTATCATTTAACGGTTATAGGCCCTTTTAAAAATGTTGATAAATTTGGGGATTATTTAATAAATAAATTTACTATTTTTGTACTATAAGTTTTAGAACATAACTACAGCAGAAATATATTTAAAGTCCAAAAACTTTGAATAAGATATCAATAATCTAATATAAATCTAATAAAATATTATTTTTGTCATTTCAGAAATAATTTCATTCATTTGGACATCATTTATGTGATAATTACTGATAAATAAAACATTCAGTAAACACTTCAATGTATGGCAACACTAATATGAACTGGAAAGCTTGTGATCATCCTTACTCCCATATAAATGTACAGGAAAACAGAGAAAACATTTTTTTTTTCAGATAATTTATTGTAAATATACACTCCAAAAACAGTTCAAAGAGATAAAATTCCCTTTCATTTCTTTTCTCCTCATTTTTTCTCTTTTTACTTTCTTTTTCTCTTTCCCCCCTTCTTCCCCCTCCTTCCTTTTCCTCCCCCCCCCTTAACAGACTATTGTTCCCCAGCTTTGGCGCAATCGGTTAGCGCGTTCGGCTGTTAACCGAAAGGTTGGTGGTTCGAGCCCACCCAGGGACGTGTGAAATGCCGGAGTTTTGCACGCGCGTCAGGTGTCCACTAACGCCTATGCCATTCTTAGGGTTGCGAGGCACAGCTTTCTCAGGGCGTTTATCTTGTGCACCTTCAATAAGCTGGCTTGTTTTAAAAGAATTCAGCGGCGGGTGTTTGGTGAACATTTTCACCAGCTCGAGTAGTTTGCTGTGGCATGTGGATGCCTTCTTTACTGATGATCTGTCTCTGGGGCTCATCTAGTTGACATAGTTTCCGCTGACATTCGGCTGAAGGTGCTGATCCACTATCTGCTCTTGGTACGGACTGGAACCGGGGGACTGTAGTGACCATCAGATCGGAATACAGAATGGATCTGGTGGCTACGGTGACCTCAGAATAAGAAGAAACAGACTAATATTAATGTAGATGCAAAAGTTCCATGTTGCCACAAAGTCAATACCCAATACCCCACCGGGATGACTTGAAATACAGTCAGCATCGGCAATTTTTGCCAGTCTCTCTGGAGGCTTGTTGAGAAAGATAGTCTTGCTTCGTTTTGTTTCCTTTTATTGGCGTGGCTGGTTGTTGGTCCTCGTCAAAGAGGTGTCCACCGATCATAGCGTGCCGGAGCCAGAAGACTTGTTGTTTTGTCAATATGTTCTCAAGACTTTGCGGCAGTTATCAATAAACTACAGCACAGTCACAGCTCGCCGCTACCCATCGTAAACAGGTTGGGCCTGTCTGTTCCGGTGGGCTCTCAGTGGTGCTAAAGCATCAAATGAAGAGGATGGGATTCGAACCCACACAAACCAAGGCGTGCCGAGCACAACGGACTAGCCTTGCATCGCCTTAACCACTCGACCACCTTTCGTTTTGCGCGTTCCTTTTGTTTAACACTCCCGATTCAGACCACCAGCTCATTAGTAGAGCGCTCAGTGAAATGAACTGAGTGTGTCAGATAGGGAAGACACACAAAAATTGCAGAGTGGGGTCCCCAGGACCGAGGATCACTGCTAAATGTACCGAACGACGAGGATGGGATTCGAACCCACGCGTGCAGAGCACAATGGATTAGCAGTCCATCGCCTTAACCACTCGGCCACCTCGTCATATTACGTGGCGTCTTTTATTTAGCACTCCCGATTCAGATCATCAGCTCATTAGTAGAGAACTCAAAGAACTGAACTGAGTGTGTTAGATAAGGAGGACACACAAAAAGTTCAGCATGGGGTCCCCAGGACCTAGATTAAGGTCCAGTGCTAAAGGAACCGAACGACAAGGATGGGATTAGCAGTCCATCGCCTTAACCACTCGGCCTCCCCGCCCCCTTGCTGACTGAGAGAGGCCATGCTGCGGACCTTTTCAGCTGCTGCTGTGCTTTCAGCAGGCTGTTTTGAGCACAGAGGGAATAGTGAATGAGCCGTCTTTTACACACCTCTAATCTGTTCCGTAGAAACACGGTGCAGCAACCCGTGCCAGGAGACTTTTTGTGCGGCAGTTTAAAGCTTGCTACCACCTTGTCGGTTCACATCCACGTAGGTGCCTGAAAAGGTCACGACCGTCGCCGGCATTCTTTCGCAGAGGCAATATTGTAGCCTGTGAGGTTTATCCGAGGCGCGATCATTGCTGGTTGAAAACTTTACCCAATACCCCGCCAGGATGACTTGAAATACAGTCAGCTTTGGCAATTTTTGCTAGCCTCTCTGGAGGCTTAGAGTATTGTTGAGAAAAAGTAGTCTTGTTTCGTTTAGGTTTTGCTTCTCGTTGAAAAGGTGTCTGCTGATGATTGAGCGCCAGAGCCAGAAGGCTTGTTGTTTTGTAAATATGTCCTCAAGACGGGTATCATTAAACTGCAGCGCAATTACAGCTCACCGTTACCCATCGTAAACAGGTTGGGCCTGTCTGGTCCGGTGGGCTCTCAGTGGCGCTAAAGCTTCCAGTGCATGTCGAGCACAATGTATTAGCCTTCCACCGCCTTAACCGCTGGACCACCTCGTCATCTTGCGTGGTTTCTTTGTTTAACACTCCTGAATCATGTGCATGTGGATGCCTTCTTCGTCTTTTGTTTCAGCCGCCGAGGGCCTGTTTTCCACTGAGGCCCTGCGTCAAACTCCCTATGAGACACAATCGAACGTTAGTAGTAACCTCCGATTACGGCCGAATGTGGATTCTGCTCGGACGACGGGGCACCGGTACATCCTTTGTAGCTTTGGCTTGTTAGCCAAACGCTACAGCAGTTTGCCATTTCCCATCAAATCATCCTTGATTTCCTTAAGAAAGGTGCCCCAAATTGGTGGAAAATCACATCTCAACCATACGCTGTCCAAAGCATTGACCCGCCTTCACGCGGCAAAACAGAACGTGTTGTTGGCCCGCACTGCTGGGTCAAACTGCGCTTCCCAAAAATAGATTGGGTCAAAACCGACAGAAGAAAACTCTAAGCCTGCTCTAAGCCCTACCCACGGGGAGGGCTCGACAGTCTCGCACAACGCGAGAGCCTCCGTTTCGCCTGTGTAATTTGGGGGCCGATGAAAACTGGGTCCGACCCGGTGAAGAAGCCCACGACCAGCCCGGCTAGCTCAGTCGGTAGAGCATGAGACTCTTAATCTCAGGGTCGTGGGTTCGAGCCCCACGTTGGGCGGCTCTGTTGACTCTCTTTCTTCCCAAAAGGGTGGCGGGCTCCAGCGTGCCCATTCGCCGCGCAGGCTGAGTGGATTTTGCGAGCTCCGGAAACATCTTTCAAAACAGATGTCGCTGTTAGTGCGAGCGATTTTAATCCCTATCACTAACCCTAACCCTTGCTTTTACACCGGTGATCCGGCGGCAGCAAGCAACAGCGGCTGTCTCTGTGGCGCAATCGGTTAGCGCGTTCGGCTGTTAACCGAAAGGTTGGTGGTTCGAGCCCACCCAGGGACGTGTGAAATGCCGGAGTTTTGCACGCGCGTCAGGTGTCCACTAACGCCTATGCCATTCTTAGGGTTGCGAGGCACAGCTTTCTCAGGGCGTTTATCTTGTGCACCTTCAATAAGCTGGCTTGTTTTAAAAGAATTCAGCGGCGGGTGTTTGGTGAACATTTTCACCAGCTCGAGTAGTTTGCTGTGGCATGTGGATGCCTTCTTTACTGATGATCTGTCTCTGGGGCTCATCTAGTTGACATAGTTTCCGCTGACATTCGGCTGAAGGTGCTGATCCACTATCTGCTCTTGGTACGGACTGGAACCGGGGGACTGTAGTGACCATCAGATCGGAATACAGAATGGATCTGGTGGCTACGGTGACCTCAGAATAAGAAGAAACAGACTAATATTAATGTAGATGCAAAAGTTCCATGTTGCCACAAAGTCAATACCCAATACCCCACCGGGATGACTTGAAATACAGTCAGCATCGGCAATTTTTGCCAGTCTCTCTGGAGGCTTGTTGAGAAAGATAGTCTTGCTTCGTTTTGTTTCCTTTTATTGGCGTGGCTGGTTGTTGGTCCTCGTCAAAGAGGTGTCCACCGATCATAGCGTGCCGGAGCCAGAAGACTTGTTGTTTTGTCAATATGTTCTCAAGACTTTGCGGCAGTTATCAATAAACTACAGCACAGTCACAGCTCGCCGCTACCCATCGTAAACAGGTTGGGCCTGTCTGTTCCGGTGGGCTCTCAGTGGTGCTAAAGCATCAAATGAAGAGGATGGGATTCGAACCCAAACAAACCAAGGCGTGCCGAGCACAACGGACTAGCCTTGCATCGCCTTAACCACTCGACCACCTTTCGTTTTGCGCGTTCCTTTTGTTTAACACTCCCGATTCAGACCACCAGCTCATTAGTAGAGCGCTCAGTGAAATGAACTGAGTGTGTCAGATAGGGAAGACACACAAAAATTGCAGAGTGGGGTCCCCAGGACCGAGGATCACTGCTAAATGTACCGAACGACGAGGATGGGATTCGAACCCACGCGTGCAGAGCACAATGGATTAGCAGTCCATCGCCTTAACCACTCGGCCACCTCGTCATATTACGTGGCGTCTTTTATTTAGCACTCCCGATTCAGATCATCAGCTCATTAGTAGAGAACTCAAAGAACTGAACTGAGTGTGTTAGATAAGGAGGACACACAAAAAGTTCAGCATGGGGTCCCCAGGACCTAGATTAAGGTCCAGTGCTAAAGGAACCGAACGACAAGGATGGGATTAGCAGTCCATCGCCTTAACCACTCGGCCTCCCCGCCCCCTTGCTGACTGAGAGAGGCCATGCTGCGGACCTTTTCAGCTGCTGCTGTGCTTTCAGCAGGCTGTTTTGAGCACAGAGGGAATAGTGAATGAGCCGTCTTTTACACACCTCTAATCTGTTCCGTAGAAACACGGTGCAGCAACCCGTGCCAGGAGACTTTTTGTGCGGCAGTTTAAAGCTTGCTACCACCTTGTCGGTTCACATCCACGTAGGTGCCTGAAAAGGTCACGACCGTCGCCGGCATTCTTTCGCAGAGGCAATATTGTAGCCTGTGAGGTTTATCCGAGGCGCGATCATTGCTGGTTGAAAACTTTACCCAATACCCCGCCAGGATGACTTGAAATACAGTCAGCTTTGGCAATTTTTGCTAGCCTCTCTGGAGGCTTAGAGTATTGTTGAGAAAAAGTAGTCTTGTTTCGTTTAGGTTTTGCTTCTCGTTGAAAAGGTGTCTGCTGATGATTGAGCGCCAGAGCCAGAAGGCTTGTTGTTTTGTAAATATGTCCTCAAGACGGGTATCATTAAACTGCAGCGCAATTACAGCTCACTGTTACCCATCGTAAACAGGTTGGGCCTGTCTGGTCCGGTGGGCTCTCAGTGGCGCTAAAGCTTCCAGTGCATGTCGAGCACAATGTATTAGCCTTCCACCGCCTTAACCGCTGGACCACCTCGTCATCTTGCGTGGTTTCTTTGTTTAACACTCCTGAATCATGTGCATGTGGATGCCTTCTTCGTCTTTTGTTTCAGCCGCCGAGGGCCTGTTTTCCACTGAGGCCCTGCGTCAAACTCCCTATGAGACACAATCGAACGTTAGTAGTAACCTCCGATTACGGCCGAATGTGGATTCTGCTCGGACGACGGGGCACCGGTACATCCTTTGTAGCTTTGGCTTGTTAGCCAAACGCTACAGCAGTTTGCCATTTCCCATCAAATCATCCTTGATTTCCTTAAGAAAGGTGCCCCAAATTGGTGGAAAATCACATCTCAACCATACGCTGTCCAAAGCATTGACCCGCCTTCACGCGGCAAAACAGAACGTGTTGTTGGCCCGCACTGCTGGGTCAAACTGCGCTTCCCAAAAATAGATTGGGTCAAAACCGACAGAAGAAAACTCTAAGCCTGCTCTAAGCCCTACCCACGGGGAGGGCTCGACAGTCTCGCACAACGCGAGAGCCTCCGTTTCGCCTGTGTAATTTGGGGGCCGATGAAAACTGGGTCCGACCCGGTGAAGAAGCCCACGACCAGCCCGGCTAGCTCAGTCGGTAGAGCATGAGACTCTTAATCTCAGGGTCGTGGGTTCGAGCCCCACGTTGGGCGGCTCTGTTGACTCTCTTTCTTCCCAAAAGGGTGGCGGGCTCCAGCGTGCCCATTCGCCGCGCAGGCTGAGTGAATTTTGCGAGCTCCGGAAACATCTTTCAAAACAGATGTCGCTGTTAGTGCGAGCGATTTTAATCCCTATCACTAACCCTAACCCTTGCTTTTACACCGGTGATCCGGCGGCAGCAAGCAACAGCGGCTGTCTCTGTGGCGCAATCGGTTAGCGCGTTCGGCTGTTAACCGAAAGGTTGGTGGTTCGAGCCCACCCAGGGACGTGTGAAATGCCGGAGTATTGCACGCGCGTCAGGTGTCCACTAACGCCTATGCCATTCTTAGGGTTGCGAGGCACAGCTTTCTCAGGGCGTTTATCTTGTGCACCTTCAATAAGCTGGCTTGTTTTAAAAGAATTCAGCGGCGGGTGTTTGGTGAACATTTTCACCAGCTCGAGTAGTTTGCTGTGGCATGTGGATGCCTTCTTTACTGATGATCTGTCTCTGGGGCTCATCTAGTTGACATAGTTTCCGCTGACATTCGGCTGAAGGTGCTGATCCACTATCTGCTCTTGGTACGGACTGGAACCGGGGGACTGTAGTGACCATCAGATCGGAATACAGAATGGATCTGGTGGCTACGGTGACCTCAGAATAAGAAGAAACAGACTAATATTAATGTAGATGCAAAAGTTCCATGTTGCCACAAAGTCAATACCCAATACCCCACCGGGATGACTTGAAATACAGTCAGCATCGGCAATTTTTGCCAGTCTCTCTGGAGGCTTGTTGAGAAAGATAGTCTTGCTTCGTTTTGTTTCCTTTTATTGGCGTGGCTGGTTGTTGGTCCTCGTCAAAGAGGTGTCCACCGATCATAGCGTGCCGGAGCCAGAAGACTTGTTGTTTTGTCAATATGTTCTCAAGACTTTGCGGCAGTTATCAATAAACTACAGCACAGTCACAGCTCGCCGCTACCCATCGTAAACAGGTTGGGCCTGTCTGTTCCGGTGGGCTCTCAGTGGTGCTAAAGCATCAAATGAAGAGGATGGGATTCGAACCCACACAAACCAAGGCGTGCCGAGCACAACGGACTAGCCTTGCATCGCCTTAACCACTCGACCACCTTTCGTTTTGCGCGTTCCTTTTGTTTAACACTCCCGATTCAGACCACCAGCTCATTAGTAGAGCGCTCAGTGAAATGAACTGAGTGTGTCAGATAGGGAAGACACACAAAAATTGCAGAGTGGGGTCCCCAGGACCGAGGATCACTGCTAAATGTACCGAACGACGAGGATGGGATTCGAACCCACGCGTGCAGAGCACAATGGATTAGCAGTCCATCGCCTTAACCACTCGGCCACCTCGTCATATTACGTGGTGTCTTTTATTTAGCACTCCCGATTCAGATCATCAGCTCATTAGTAGAGAACTCAAAGAACTGAACTGAGTGTGTTAGATAAGGAGGACACACAAAAAGTTCAGCATGGGGTCCCCAGGACCTAGATTAAGGTCCAGTGCTAAAGGAACCGAACGACAAGGATGGGATTAGCAGTCCATCGCCTTAACCACTCGGCCTCCCCGCCCCCTTGCTGACTGAGAGAGGCCATGCTGCGGACCTTTTCAGCTGCTGCTGTGCTTTCAGCAGGCTGTTTTGAGCACAGAGGGAATAGTGAATGAGCCGTCTTTTACACACCTCTAATCTGTTCCGTAGAAACACGGTGCAGCAACCCGTGCCAGGAGACTTTTTGTGCGGCAGTTTAAAGCTTGCTACCACCTTGTCGGTTCACATCCACGTAGGTGCCTGAAAAGGTCACGACCGTCGCCGGCATTCTTTCGCAGAGGCAATATTGTAGCCTGTGAGGTTTAGCCGAGGCGCGATCATTGCTGGTTGAAAACTTTACCCAATACCCCGCCAGGATGACTTGAAATACAGTCAGCTTTGGCAATTTTTGCTAGCCTCTCTGGAGGCTTAGAGTATTGTTGAGAAAAAGTAGTCTTGTTTCGTTTAGGTTTTGCTTCTCGTTGAAAAGGTGTCTGCTGATGATTGAGCACCAGAGCCAGAAGGCTTGTTGTTTTGTAAATATGTCCTCAAGACGGGTATCATTAAACTGCAGCGCAATTACAGCTCACCGTTACCCATCGTAAACAGGTTGGGCCTGTCTGGTCCGGTGGGCTCTCAGTGGCGCTAAAGCTTCCAGTGCATGTCGAGCACAATGTATTAGCCTTCCACCGCCTTAACCGCTGGACCACCTCGTCATCTTGCGTGGTTTCTTTGTTTAACACTCCTGAATCATGTGCATGTGGATGCCTTCTTCGTCTTTTGTTTCAGCCGCCGAGGGCCTGTTTTCCACTGAGGCCCTGCGTCAAACTCCCTATGAGACACAATCGAACGTTAGTAGTAACCTCCGATTACGGCCGAATGTGGATTCTGCTCGGACGACGGGGCACCGGTACATCCTTTGTAGCTTTGGCTTGTTAGCCAAACGCTACAGCAGTTTGCCATTTCCCATCAAATCATCCTTGATTTCCTTAAGAAAGGTGCCCCAAATTGGTGGAAAATCACATCTCAACCATACGCTGTCCAAAGCATTGACCCGCCTTCACGCGGCAAAACAGAACGTGTTGTTGGCCCGCACTGCTGGGTCAAACTGCGCTTCCCAAAAATAGATTGGGTCAAAACCGACAGAAGAAAACTCTAAGCCTGCTCTAAGCCCTACCCACGGGGAGGGCTCGACAGTCTCGCACAACGCGAGAGCCTCCGTTTCGCCTGTGTAATTTGGGGGCCGATGAAAACTGGGTCCGACCCGGTGAAGAAGCCCACGACCAGCCCGGCTAGCTCAGTCGGTAGAGCATGAGACTCTTAATCTCAGGGTCGTGGGTTCGAGCCCCACGTTGGGCGGCTCTGTTGACTCTCTTTCTTCCCAAAAGGGTGGCGGGCTCCAGCGTGCCCATTCTCCGCGCAGGCTGAGTGGATTTTGCGAGCTCCGGAAACATCTTTCAAAACAGATGTCGCTGTTAGTGCGAGCGATTTTAATCCCTATCACTAACCCTAACCCTTGCTTTTACACCGGTGATCCGGCGGCAGCAAGCAACAGCGGCTGTCTCTGTGGCGCAATCGGTTAGCGCGTTCGGCTGTTAACCGAAAGGTTGGTGGTTCGAGCCCACCCAGGGACGTGTGAAATGCCGGAGTTTTGCACGCGCGTCAGGTGTCCACTAACGCCTATGCCATTCTTAGGGTTGCGAGGCACAGCTTTCTCAGGGCGTTTATCTTGTGCACCTTCAATAAGCTGGCTTGTTTTAAAAGAATTCAGCGGCGGGTGTTTGGTGAACATTTTCACCAGCTCGAGTAGTTTGCTGTGGCATGTGGATGCCTTCTTTACTGATGATCTGTCTCTGGGGCTCATCTAGTTGACATAGTTTCCGCTGACATTCGGCTGAAGGTGCTGATCCACTATCTGCTCTTGGTACGGACTGGAACCGGGGGACTGTAGTGACCATCAGATCGGAATACAGAATGGATCTGGTGGCTACGGTGACCTCAGAATAAGAAGAAACAGACTAATATTAATGTAGATGCAAAAGTTCCATGTTGCCACAAAGTCAATACCCAATACCCCACCGGGATGACTTGAAATACAGTCAGCATCGGCAATTTTTGCCAGTCTCTCTGGAGGCTTGTTGAGAAAGATAGTCTTGCTTCGTTTTGTTTCCTTTTATTGGCGTGGCTGGTTGTTGGTCCTCGTCAAAGAGGTGTCCACCGATCATAGCGTGCCGGAGCCAGAAGACTTGTTGTTTTGTCAATATGTTCTCAAGACTTTGCGGCAGTTATCAATAAACTACAGCACAGTCACAGCTCGCCGCTACCCATCGTAAACAGGTTGGGCCTGTCTGTTCCGGTGGGCTCTCAGTGGTGCTAAAGCATCAAATGAAGAGGATGGGATTCGAACCCAAACAAACCAAGGCGTGCCGAGCACAACGGACTAGCCTTGCATCGCCTTAACCACTCGACCACCTTTCGTTTTGCGCGTTCCTTTTGTTTAACACTCCCGATTCAGACCACCAGCTCATTAGTAGAGCGCTCAGTGAAATGAACTGAGTGTGTCAGATAGGGAAGACACACAAAAATTGCAGAGTGGGGTCCCCAGGACCGAGGATCACTGCTAAATGTACCGAACGACGAGGATGGGATTCGAACCCACGCGTGCAGAGCACAATGGATTAGCAGTCCATCGCCTTAACCACTCGGCCACCTCGTCATATTACGTGGCGTCTTTTATTTAGCACTCCCGATTCAGATCATCAGCTCATTAGTAGAGAACTCAAAGAACTGAACTGAGTGTGTTAGATAAGGAGGACACACAAAAAGTTCAGCATGGGGTCCCCAGGACCTAGATTAAGGTCCAGTGCTAAAGGAACCGAACGACAAGGATGGGATTAGCAGTCCATCGCCTTAACCACTCGGCCTCCCCGCCCCCTTGCTGACTGAGAGAGGCCATGCTGCGGACCTTTTCAGCTGCTGCTGTGCTTTCAGCAGGCTGTTTTGAGCACAGAGGGAATAGTGAATGAGCCGTCTTTTACACACCTCTAATCTGTTCCGTAGAAACACGGTGCAGCAACCCGTGCCAGGAGACTTTTTGTGCGGCAGTTTAAAGCTTGCTACCACCTTGTCGGTTCACATCCACGTAGGTGCCTGAAAAGGTCACGACCGTCGCCGGCATTCTTTCGCAGAGGCAATATTGTAGCCTGTGAGGTTTATCCGAGGCGCGATCATTGCTGGTTGAAAACTTTACCCAATACCCCGCCAGGATGACTTGAAATACAGTCAGCTTTGGCAATTTTTGCTAGCCTCTCTGGAGGCTTAGAGTATTGTTGAGAAAAAGTAGTCTTGTTTCGTTTAGGTTTTGCTTCTCGTTGAAAAGGTGTCTGCTGATGATTGAGCGCCAGAGCCAGAAGGCTTGTTGTTTTGTAAATATGTCCTCAAGACGGGTATCATTAAACTGCAGCGCAATTACAGCTCACTGTTACCCATCGTAAACAGGTTGGGCCTGTCTGGTCCGGTGGGCTCTCAGTGGCGCTAAAGCTTCCAGTGCATGTCGAGCACAATGTATTAGCCTTCCACCGCCTTAACCGCTGGACCACCTCGTCATCTTGCGTGGTTTCTTTGTTTAACACTCCTGAATCATGTGCATGTGGATGCCTTCTTCGTCTTTTGTTTCAGCCGCCGAGGGCCTGTTTTCCACTGAGGCCCTGCGTCAAACTCCCTATGAGACACAATCGAACGTTAGTAGTAACCTCCGATTACGGCCGAATGTGGATTCTGCTCGGACGACGGGGCACCGGTACATCCTTTGTAGCTTTGGCTTGTTAGCCAAACGCTACAGCAGTTTGCCATTTCCCATCAAATCATCCTTGATTTCCTTAAGAAAGGTGCCCCAAATTGGTGGAAAATCACATCTCAACCATACGCTGTCCAAAGCATTGACCCGCCTTCACGCGGCAAAACAGAACGTGTTGTTGGCCCGCACTGCTGGGTCAAACTGCGCTTCCCAAAAATAGATTGGGTCAAAACCGACAGAAGAAAACTCTAAGCCTGCTCTAAGCCCTACCCACGGGGAGGGCTCGACAGTCTCGCACAACGCGAGAGCCTCCGTTTCGCCTGTGTAATTTGGGGGCCGATGAAAACTGGGTCCGACCCGGTGAAGAAGCCCACGACCAGCCCGGCTAGCTCAGTCGGTAGAGCATGAGACTTTTAATCTCAGGGTCGTGGGTTCGAGCCCCACGTTGGGCGGCTCTGTTGACTCTCTTTCTTCCCAAAAGGGTGGCGGGCTCCAGCGTGCCCATTCGCCACGCAGGCTGAGTGAATTTTGCGAGCTCCGGAAACATCTTTCAAAACAGATGTCGCTGTTAGTGCGAGCGATTTTAATCCCTATCACTAACCCTAACCCTTGCTTTTACACCGGTGATCCGGCGGCAGCAAGCAACAGCGGCTGTCTCTGTGGCGCAATCGGTTAGCGCGTTCGGCTGTTAACCGAAAGGTTGGTGGTTCGAGCCCACCCAGGGACGTGTGAAATGCCGGAGTATTGCACGCGCGTCAGGTGTCCACTAACGCCTATGCCATTCTTAGGGTTGCGAGGCACAGCTTTCTCAGGGCGTTTATCTTGTGCACCTTCAATAAGCTGGCTTGTTTTAAAAGAATTCAGCGGCGGGTGTTTGGTGAACATTTTCACCAGCTCGAGTAGTTTGCTGTGGCATGTGGATGCCTTCTTTACTGATGATCTGTCTCTGGGGCTCATCTAGTTGACATAGTTTCCGCTGACATTCGGCTGAAGGTGCTGATCCACTATCTGCTCTTGGTACGGACTGGAACCGGGGGACTGTAGTGACCATCAGATCGGAATACAGAATGGATCTGGTGGCTACGGTGACCTCAGAATAAGAAGAAACAGACTAATATTAATGTAGATGCAAAAGTTCCATGTTGCCACAAAGTCAATACCCAATACCCCACCGGGATGACTTGAAATACAGTCAGCATCGGCAATTTTTGCCAGTCTCTCTGGAGGCTTGTTGAGAAAGATAGTCTTGCTTCGTTTTGTTTCCTTTTATTGGCGTGGCTGGTTGTTGGTCCTCGTCAAAGAGGTGTCCACCGATCATAGCGTGCCGGAGCCAGAAGACTTGTTGTTTTGTCAATATGTTCTCAAGACTTTGCGGCAGTTATCAATAAACTACAGCACAGTCACAGCTCGCCGCTACCCATCGTAAACAGGTTGGGCCTGTCTGTTCCGGTGGGCTCTCAGTGGTGCTAAAGCATCAAATGAAGAGGATGGGATTCGAACCCACACAAACCAAGGCGTGCCGAGCACAACGGACTAGCCTTGCATCGCCTTAACCACTCGACCACCTTTCGTTTTGCGCGTTCCTTTTGTTTAACACTCCCGATTCAGACCACCAGCTCATTAGTAGAGCGCTCAGTGAAATGAACTGAGTGTGTCAGATAGGGAAGACACACAAAAATTGCAGAGTGGGGTCCCCAGGACCGAGGATCACTGCTAAATGTACCGAACGACGAGGATGGGATTCGAACCCACGCGTGCAGAGCACAATGGATTAGCAGTCCATCGCCTTAACCACTCGGCCACCTCGTCATATTACGTGGTGTCTTTTATTTAGCACTCCCGATTCAGATCATCAGCTCATTAGTAGAGAACTCAAAGAACTGAACTGAGTGTGTTAGATAAGGAGGACACACAAAAAGTTCAGCATGGGGTCCCCAGGACCTAGATTAAGGTCCAGTGCTAAAGGAACCGAACGACAAGGATGGGATTAGCAGTCCATCGCCTTAACCACTCGGCCTCCCCGCCCCCTTGCTGACTGAGAGAGGCCATGCTGCGGACCTTTTCAGCTGCTGCTGTGCTTTCAGCAGGCTGTTTTGAGCACAGAGGGAATAGTGAATGAGCCGTCTTTTACACACCTCTAATCTGTTCCGTAGAAACACGGTGCAGCAACCCGTGCCAGGAGACTTTTTGTGCGGCAGTTTAAAGCTTGCTACCACCTTGTCGGTTCACATCCACGTAGGTGCCTGAAAAGGTCACGACCGTCGCCGGCATTCTTTCGCAGAGGCAATATTGTAGCCTGTGAGGTTTAGCCGAGGCGCGATCATTGCTGGTTGAAAACTTTACCCAATACCCCGCCAGGATGACTTGAAATACAGTCAGCTTTGGCAATTTTTGCTAGCCTCTCTGGAGGCTTAGAGTATTGTTGAGAAAAAGTAGTCTTGTTTCGTTTAGGTTTTGCTTCTCGTTGAAAAGGTGTCTGCTGATGATTGAGCACCAGAGCCAGAAGGCTTGTTGTTTTGTAAATATGTCCTCAAGACGGGTATCATTAAACTGCAGCGCAATTACAGCTCACCGTTACCCATCGTAAACAGGTTGGGCCTGTCTGGTCCGGTGGGCTCTCAGTGGCGCTAAAGCTTCCAGTGCATGTCGAGCACAATGTATTAGCCTTCCACCGCCTTAACCGCTGGACCACCTCGTCATCTTGCGTGGTTTCTTTGTTTAACACTCCTGAATCATGTGCATGTGGATGCCTTCTTCGTCTTTTGTTTCAGCCGCCGAGGGCCTGTTTTCCACTGAGGCCCTGCGTCAAACTCCCTATGAGACACAATCGAACGTTAGTAGTAACCTCCGATTACGGCCGAATGTGGATTCTGCTCGGACGACGGGGCACCGGTACATCCTTTGTAGCTTTGGCTTGTTAGCCAAACGCTACAGCAGTTTGCCATTTCCCATCAAATCATCCTTGATTTCCTTAAGAAAGGTGCCCCAAATTGGTGGAAAATCACATCTCAACCATACGCTGTCCAAAGCATTGACCCGCCTTCACGCGGCAAAACAGAACGTGTTGTTGGCCCGCACTGCTGGGTCAAACTGCGCTTCCCAAAAATAGATTGGGTCAAAACCGACAGAAGAAAACTCTAAGCCTGCTCTAAGCCCTACCCACGGGGAGGGCTCGACAGTCTCGCACAACGCGAGAGCCTCCGTTTCGCCTGTGTAATTTGGGGGCCGATGAAAACTGGGTCCGACCCGGTGAAGAAGCCCACGACCAGCCCGGCTAGCTCAGTCGGTAGAGCATGAGACTCTTAATCTCAGGGTCGTGGGTTCGAGCCCCACGTTGGGCGGCTCTGTTGACTCTCTTTCTTCCCAAAAGGGTGGCGGGCTCCAGCGTGCCCATTCTCCGCGCAGGCTGAGTGGATTTTGCGAGCTCCGGAAACATCTTTCAAAACAGATGTCGCTGTTAGTGCGAGCGATTTTAATCCCTATCACTAACCCTAACCCTTGCTTTTACACCGGTGATCCGGCGGCAGCAAGCAACAGCGGCTGTCTCTGTGGCGCTACCTGGAGCAGGATCGTCTGTTTCCGCGGCCGTCTCCTCGTCCAATCGCCGATCTCGCCGTCCATTGTGAGAATGGACGAGAGCCAATCGAGTCGCTCGCCGTCCATTGTGAGAATGGACGAGAGCCAATCGCGTCGTTTGCCGTCCAATGTGAGAATGGACGAGGCGCCAATCGCATCGCACGCGCTCCATTGTTGAGAGCCAATCGCGTTGCCGAATGAGAATGGACGCAGCTACCCACCGCGCTTAGCTTCATTCTAATTCATGTAAAAAATCAGACGAACGGAACATCTAATAACTTTTCAAAGTAAGTAATGCATGTTTGCTTCTTTCTTCATATGTGTTTACAGTGTTCTCAATTGGTAACTCGTTACGTTTTCGTCCGTCGTTCATCCGTTTTTGTGTGTTCATAAACTTTTGACTCGCGACTTGTGAATGAAACAATCTTAGTTTGCCTCTAATCTTCCTTATTAAACTCCATTTACACGTTCTGAAGTTCAATTTAAATGAAAAAAAAAAAACGTGTTTCAGCTGTAAATGTAGTCATTCTTTATGACAATTTACCGTGTTTTTACTATAGTGAATCGTAGTAACCATGTTGTGTTTTTGGCTGATCTATTACAACTGTATGAACACAGTCTTACTATAAATTAAAATCCGAATGAACAAAACAAACAAAACCCATTTTCCTTGTGTTTATCTTTATTTACCATGGTTTTACTATAGTGAGAGTGTAGTAATCATGTTTTGTTTTCATGAATTGCCTATAATCTCTCATTTTAAACACAGTTTGCCTGTAATCTTACTCATTAAACTAAATTTACTCGTTCTGAAGTTGGATTTATTTTTCAGCTGTAAATGGTCATTCCTTATGACAATTCACCATGTTATTGCCATAGTGAAAGCCTAGTTGTGTTTTTGGCTGATCGATTACAACTGTATGAACACAGTCTTACTATAAATTAAAATCTGAAAGAACAAAAAAACGTTGTGCTTGTGTTCATTGTCATTTACCATGGTTTTACTATAGTGAAAGTTTAGTAATCATGTTTTCTTTTCATGCCTTGCCTATAATATCACATATTAAACACAGTTTGCCTGTAATCTTACTTATTAAACTCAATATAAACAGTCTTACTATGAATAAAATCGTGAATGAAAAAATCACCATGGTTTTACTAATGTGAAAGTGAAATGATCATGTTTGGTTTTCATGACTTGCCTAAAATCTCTCATATAAAACACCATTTGCCTGTAATTTTGCATAATAAACATGTATTCTTTTTTTTCAGTTTGATTAGGATTTAAAAAATGTTTTGTTGTAGAAATTGTCATTTCTAATTAAAATGTAATGTGATTTTGCTATGTGTGACTGTAGTAATCAAGTTTTGTGTTTGCAGATGGATTACCATTTGTATAAACACAGATGCAAGTGCTACAAATAATAATTAAAATGAAAACGCAATGTTATATAGACATAAAGGGAGGGTAACACTTTATTTAACATTGTCATTAATACACGCTATATGTAGTTACTATAGCAATAACAGTAAATTATAAATAATTGGATGCAACTAATTATAAACCAAACAAAACACTAGTCTTACCCCTATAGTAACTGCATATGGTAATTTAATATTCAAATACTTATATGCATAATTGTAGTTTAACACCTTTGAATAAAGTGTAACCTTATTTTGCTTTATTAGTAATAAAATAATGTTTTATTGTTGTAATGGGTGCCATGATTTAGTTAGCTTGAATAGATATGATTGTATCATTATAAATAAATTAAAAACATTTGTGTAGTTGTCCAATACTTGCAAAAATACACATTACTAACTATTATTTTCCTATTATATTTAGATGAGCACTAAGCCAAAGAGCCACAAGGTCATGGGTGAAGGCGAGTGGATGGCCAGGTTGAGGACTTTTGCCAGCTCTGGGGTTTGTCCGTCTGAAGGCAACAGACCAGCACCACGGCAGCGGAAGTGGTACGACCTCTACCAGAAGGTAAAGTTACCTGTATCTGATTGTAGAATATGTATGTGTACATTATTTGTCAAACATTTTTACACATTTAATGTTTTTGAAAGAAGTGACTTTTTAAGTCTGCATTTATTTGATCAAAAATACTGAAAAAAAAACAGCAAAATAGCTTGTACTGCATATTTGTATTTATTTTTTTATTTTTTAAATGAAAACTGATATGTTTTGCAGAATTCATTGATGAATAAAAAGTTAAAAGAACTGCATTAATTTCTCTAAAAAAAAAAACTTTTGAACAGTCCTGTATATCGTTAAAGAAGATTTTCTATTTGATTTCTAATGCTGTTCTTTATTGAACTTTTTATTCTTCAATGAATCCTGAAAAAAGTATCACAGATTACATTAAAAAATACATTAAGCAGCACAACTGTGACCAACATTAGCTAATTAGCTAATTAGAATGATTTCTAAAATGATAGTTAAATATTCAGCGTTGATGACAGAAATAATTTAAATTTAAAGTTTATGGAACTATAAATTTAAACTGTAATGACATTTTACAATATTACTGATGTTTTCTTTATTTTTATCAAATAAATGCAGGATCGATGAGCATAAGGCACTTCTTTCAAAAAACATAAAAAATAGTAATGTGTCCAAACTTTTGACTGATCCTGTATTTGTGTTTCCTTTTATTAAATTTTGTTTTGGTTTTTTATAGGAGAACTGCTTGGTGTCGACTACTTCCTGAGTCAGACTGGACAGCCCCTGGTAGTGGACCCTGACTCAGAAGAGACAGAGAACATGCTGGAAGATGTGGATGAAGACGAGGGCTTCAGGGAGGACCAAACACTTGACATTACTGTGTCAAGTCTTACCGATGACCCAAGCTTCTCTCTGTCCTCCACTCAGCCTGATGCCTCCTTCACGCCAGGTGCCTCAGCATCTCCTGACGAGTCTGTGGTATGTAAATATATTGTTGTATGCATGTATGTAATTGTGTTTCATGTAATATTGTTACATTTCTAGGAAAATATATATTTATATGTTTGTTTATTTTGTTCCACTTCACTGTACTCATAATGTTGTTCATTTCTGTTTTTTTATCTTTATATTTTTTCTCCCAGGCTTTGGATAGTGCTGGTGTGCTGGACAAAGTGGACAGCCTTTTGGAGTATCTTGTGGAGCTCAGGAATCAGCCATCTTTGTCTCTCACCAACCAGCAGGTCAGTTTCTCTACTTTTTCTTCTTGACCTGTCATATGTTAACACTACCACTTGTTTTGTTTTCTCATTTGCCATGTATTATATGCTCTCTCTGCTTAGGTGAGCAATATAGTTGGCAGAACCTGCTGGATTACGATAAGAAGAGAGTGATGTTTGCTGCCAGACACCAGAGCAGGCTGGACACAGGTTCACTCCAGGGGTGAAGAGCGTGAAGAGGCATACATTCACCACCACTGCCCCACTTGCCCAGTGGCCAGATTGTTGTCGCCTGAAAGAGACCATTTCAAGCCCTGTGCCTTCCATAAGAGTCCAAAAAATAAAGGGGATAAAGTTTTATTTATGTGTATTGTTTTCTGCTTTCTGTTCTTTAGCACTTTCAAAACATGCACAGGAGTCATTAATATTTTAAAGTTTTATTCATTTGTATTGTTCTGTGCTTTCTGTTCTTTTGCACTTGCAGTTAATGCACAAGAGCCATGGACATTGGACGGTTTTATTTATATGTATAGTTCTGTTTTCTGTTCTTTTGCACTTGCAAAAAATGCACAGGAGTCATGGACAATAGAAAGTATTATTAAGAGATATTATTCTGTTTTCTGCACATGCAACATAACTATAAGAATAAAAATGTAAAAAAAAAAAAAGAATAATGAATAATGAATAATTGGCTATGACTGATTGAAAAATAAAAGTTTGGTCATGATTAAATAACTCTTTTTGTATGTCTTTGTTACAGTATCATTTAACGGCTACAGGCCCTTTTAAAAATGTTGATAAATTTGGGGATGATTTAATAAATAAATTTACTATTTTTTGTACTATAAGTTTTAGAACATAACTACAGCAGAAATATATTTAAAGTGCAAAAACTTTGAATAAGATATCAATAATCAGTAATATAAATCTAATAAAATATTATTTTTGTAATTTCAGAAATAATTTCTTTCATTTGGACATCATTTATG
Source organism: Garra rufa (assembly GCF_049309525.1). NCBI lineage: Eukaryota > Metazoa > Chordata > Actinopteri > Cypriniformes > Cyprinidae > Garra > Garra rufa. The sequence goes on from NC_133361.1 coordinate 88,052,508, forward strand.
TGATAATTACTGATAAATAAAACATTCAGTAAACACTTCAATGTATGGCAACACTAATATGAACTGGAAAGCTTGTGATCATCCTTACTCCCATATAAATGTACAGGAAAATAGAGAAAACATTTTTTTTCAGATAATTTATTGTAAATATACACTCCAAAAACAGTTCAAAGAGATAAAATTCCCTTTCATTTCTTTTCTCCTCATTTTTTCCTTTTTTCTCTCTCTTTTCTTTCTTTTTCTCTTTTCCCCCTTCTTCCCCCTCCTTCCTTTTCTTCCCCCCCCTTAACAGACTATTGTTCCCCAGCTTTGGCGCAATCGGTTAGCGCGTTCGGCTGTTAACCGAAAGGTTGGTGGTTCGAGCCCACCCAGGGACGTGTGAAATGCCGGAGTTTTGCACGCGCGTCAGGTGTCCACTAACGCCTATGCCATTCTTAGGGTTGCGAGGCACAGCTTTCTCAGGGCGTTTATCTTGTGCACCTTCAATAAGCTGGCTTGTTTTAAAAGAATTCAGCGGCGGGTGTTTGGTGAACATTTTCACCAGCTCGAGTAGTTTGCTGTGGCATGTGGATGCCTTCTTTACTGATGATCTGTCTCTGGGGCTCATCTAGTTGACATAGTTTCCGCTGACATTCGGCTGAAGGTGCTGATCCACTATCTGCTCTTGGTACGGACTGGAACCGGGGGACTGTAGTGACCATCAGATCGGAATACAGAATGGATCTGGTGGCTACGGTGACCTCAGAATAAGAAGAAACAGACTAATATTAATGTAGATGCAAAAGTTCCATGTTGCCACAAAGTCAATACCCAATACCCCACCGGGATGACTTGAAAATACAGTCAGCATCGGCAATTTTTGCCAGTCTCTCTGGAGGCTTGTTGAGAAAGATAGTCTTGCTTCGTTTTGTTTCCTTTTATTGGCGTGGCTGGTTGTTGGTCCTCGTCAAAGAGGTGTCCACCGATCATAGCGTGCCGGAGCCAGAAGACTTGTTGTTTTGTCAATATGTTCTCAAGACTTTGCGGCAGTTATCAATAAACTACAGCACAGTCACAGCTCGCCGCTACCCATCGTAAACAGGTTGGGCCTGTCTGTTCCGGTGGGCTCTCAGTGGTGCTAAAGCATCAAATGAAGAGGATGGGATTGGAACCCACACAAACCAAGGCGTGCCGAGCACAACGGACTAGCCTTGCATCGCCTTAACCACTCGACCACCTTTCGTTTTGCGCGGTCCTTTTGTTTAACACTCCCGATTCAGACCACCAGCTCATTAGTAGAGCGCTCGGTGAACTGAACTGAGTGTGTCAGATAGGGAAGACACACAAAAATTGCAGAGTGGGGTCCCCAGGACCGAGGATCACTGCTAAATGTACCGAACGACGAGGATGGGATTCGAACCCACGCGTGCAGAGCACAATGGATTAGCAGTCCATCGCCTTAACCACTCGGCCACCTCGTCATATTACGTGGCGTCTTTTATTTAGCACTCCCGATTCAGATCATCAGCTCATTAGTAGAGAACTCAAAGAACTGAACTGAGTGTGTTAGATAAGGAGGACACACAAAAAGTTCAGCATGGGGTCCCCAGGACCTAGATTAAGGTCCAGTGCTAAAGGAACCGAACGACAAGGATGGGATTAGCAGTCCATCGCCTTAACCACTCGGCCTCCCCGCCCCCTTGCTGACTGAGAGAGGCCATGCTGCGGACCTTTTCAGCTGCTGCTGTGCTTTCAGCAGGCTGTTTTGAGCACAGAGGGAATAGTGAATGAGCCGTCTTTTACACACCTCTAATCTGTTCCGTAGAAACACGGTGCAGCAACCCGTGCCAGGAGACTGTTTGTGCGGCAGTTTAAAGCTTGCTACCACCTTGTCGGCTCACATCCACGTAGGTGCCTGAAAAGGTCACGACCGTCGCCGGCATTCTTTCGCAGAGGCAATATTGTAGCCTGTGAGGTTTATCCGAGGCGCGATCATTGCTGGTTGAAAACTTTACCCAATACCCCGCCAGGATGACTTGAAATACAGTCAGCTTTGGCAATTTTTGCTAGCCTCTCTGGAGGCTTAGAGTATTGTTGAGAAAAAGTAGTCTTGTTTCGTTTAGGTTTTGCTTCTCGTTGAAAAGGTGTCTGCTGATGATTGAGCGCCAGAGCCAGAAGGCTTGTTGTTTTGTAAATATGTCCTCAAGACGGGTATCATTAAACTGCAGCGCAATTACAGCTCACCGTTACCCATCGTAAACAGGTTGGGCCTGTCTGGTCCGGTGGGCTCTCAGTGGCGCTAAAGCTTCCAGTGCATGTCGAGCACAATGTATTAGCCTTCCACCGCCTTAACCGCTGGACCACCTCGTCATCTTGCGTGGTTTCTTTGTTTAACACTCCTGAATCATGTGCATGTGGATGCCTTCTTCGTCTTTTGTTTCAGCCGCCGAGGGCCTGTTTTCCACTGAGGCCCTGCGTCAAACTCCCTATGAGACACAATCGAACGTTAGTAGTAACCTCCGATTACGGCCGAATGTGGATTCTGCTCGGACGACGGGGCACCGGTACATCCTTTGTAGCTTTGGCTTGTTAGCCAAACGCTACAGCAGTTTGCCATTTCCCATCAAATCATCCTTGATTTCCTTAAGAAAGGTGCCCCAAATTGGTGGAAAATCACATCTCAACCATACGCTGTCCAAAGCATTGACCCGCCTTCACGCGGCAAAACAGAACGTGTTGTTGGCCCGCACTGCTGGGTCAAACTGCGCTTCCCAAAAATAGATTGGGTCAAAACCGACAGAAGAAAACTCTAAGCCTGCTCTAAGCCCTACCCACGGGGAGGGCTCGACAGTCTCGCACAACGCGAGAGCCTCCGTTTCGCCTGTGTAATTTGGGGGCCGATGAAAACTGGGTCCGACCCGGTGAAGAAGCCCACGACCAGCCCGGCTAGCTCAGTCGGTAGAGCATGAGACTCTTAATCTCAGGGTCGTGGGTTCGAGCCCCACGTTGGGCGGCTCTGTTGACTCTCTTTCTTCCCAAAAGGGTGGCGGGCTCCAGCGTGCCCATTCGCCGCGCAGGCTGAGTGGATTTTGCGAGCTCCGGAAACATCTTTCAAAACAGATGTCGCTGTTAGTGCGAGCGATTTTAATCCCTATCACTAACCCTAACCCTTGCTTTTACACCGGTGATCCGGCGGCAGCAAGCAACAGCGGCTGTCTCTGTGGCGCTACCTGGAGCAGGATCGTCTGTTTCCGCGGCCGTCTCCTCGTCCAATCGCCGATCTCGCCGTCCATTGTGAGAATGGACGAGAGCCAATCGCGACGCTCGCCGTCCATTGTGAGAATGGACGAGAGCCAATCGCGTCGCTCGCCGTCCATTGTGAGAATGGATGAGAGCCAATCGCATCGCTCGAGCTCCATTGTTGAGAGCCACTCACCGTGCTTAGTTTCATTCTAAGTCAGGTTCAAAAATCAGACGAACGGAATATAGGATAACTTTTCAATGTAAGTAATACATGTTTTCTTCTTTCTTTCACTCTGTTTACAATGTTCTCAATTGGTAACTCGTTACGTTTTCGTCCGTCATTCATCCGTGTTTTGTGTTCACAAACTTTTGACTCGCGAATTGCCCATAATGAAACACCGTTTAAATGTAATCTAACTTTCTAAAGTCTATTTACACGTTCTTGCGTTCGATTTAAATGGGGGAAAACGCGTTTCAGCTGTAAGTGCAGTCATTTCTTATGACAATTTACCTTGTTTTTACTATAGTGAATCGTAGTAACCATGTTGTGTTTTTGGCTGATCGATTACAACTGTATGAACACAGTCTTACTATAAATGAAAATCTGAATGAACAGCAACAACAAAAAACGTTGTGCTTGTGTTTGTCGTCATTTACCATGGCTTTACTATAGTGAAAGTGTAGTAATCATGTTTTCTTTTCATGACTTGCCTATAATCTCACATATTAAACACAATTGTGCCTGTAATTGTACTTATTAAACTCAGTTTACTCGTTCTTTAAGTGTAAACACAGTCTTACTATAAATAAAAATATGAATGAAAAAAAACCCAAGTAATTTACCATGCTTTTACTATAGTGAAAGTGTAGTAATCATGTTTTGTTTCCATGATTTGCCTATAATCTCACATATAAAACACCATTTGCCTGTAATTTTGCATAGTAAACACATCTATTCTATTTAAAGTTTGATTTGTATTTATAAAATATGTTTAGTTGTAGACATTGTCATTTCTAATTAACATTTAATGTGCTTTTGCTATGTGTGAATGTAGTAATCAAGTTTTGTGTTTGCAGATGGATTACTCTTTATATAAACACAGATGCAAATAATAATTTAAATGAAAATGCAATGTTATATAGACATCCCTTACAAAAATTAACCATGGTTTAAGTAAAGTGTACTTACTATGTTCTTTTTTTTCAGATTGATTATCATATGTATAACCACAGCTTTTAACTAACAATGTACTTTATTTTACATTGTCATTAATACATGCTATATGTAGTTACTATAGTAATAACAGTAAATTATGCATAATTGGATGCAATTAACTGTAAACCAAACAAAACAATAATCTTATCCCCATCGTAACTGCATGTAGTAATTTCATATTCAAATACTTATATGTATAATTTTAGTGTAACACATGTATAATTGTTGTTGTTTTGCTTTATTAGCAATAAAATAATGTTTAATTGTTGTAATGGGTGCCATTATTTAGTCAGCTTGAATATATATTGTTGTATCATTATAAAAAAATTAATAACATTTGTGTAGTTGTCCAATACCTGCAAAATGCACATTACTAACTACTATTTTCCTATTATATTTAGATGAGCACTAAGCCAAAGAGCCACAAGGTCATGGGTGATGGCGAGTGGATGGCCAGGTTGAGGACTTTTGCCAGCTCTGGGGTTTGTCCGTCTGGAGGCAACAGACCAGCACCACGGCAGCGGAAGTGGTACGACCTCTACCAGAAGGTAAAGTTACCTGTATCTCATTGTAGAATATGTATGTGAACATTATTTGTCAAACATTTTTACACATGACTGTGTTTAATGTTTTTGAAAGAAGTGTCATTTGACTGATCCTGTATTTGTGTGTTTTATTTATTATTATTTTTTCAAAGGAGAGCTGCTTGCTCAGACTGGACAGCCCCTGGTAGTGGACCCTGACTCCGAAGAGACAGAGAACCTGCTGGAGGATGTGGATGAAGGCGAGGATAAAGAAGACGAGGGCTTCAGGGAGGACCAAACACTTGACATTACTGAGTCAAGTCTTACCGATGACCCAAGCTTCTCTCTGTCCTCCACTCAGCCTGATGCCTCCTTCACGCCACGAGTCTGTGGTATGTAAATGTCTCATTTAATGTATGTATGTAATTATGTTTTATGTAATACTGTAAAAATTTCTAGGGAAAAAATAATAATTTGTGCTGACCTGTAGCTTTTTGTCTGAAGTTGAAAAAAAAAAAAAAAACATCTAGAAAAAATATATGTATATATTTATTAATTTTATTTATTTTTTTGTCCCACTTCACTGTACTCATAATGTTGTTCATTTCATTTTTTTCTTTTTGTTTGTATTTTTCTCACAGGCTTTGGCTAGTGCTGGTGTGCTGGACAAAGTGGACAGCCTTGCGGAGTATCTTGTGGAGCTCAGGAATCAGCCATCTCTGGCTCTCACCAACCAGCAGGTCAGTTTTTCTTCTTGACCTGTCATATGTTAACACTACCACTTGTTTTGTTTTCTCATTTGCCTTGTATTATATGCTCTCTCTGCTTAGGTGAGCAATATAGTTGGCAGAACCTGCTGGATTACGATAAGAAGAGAGTGATGTTTGCTGCCAGACACCAGAGCAGGCTGGACACAGGTTCACTTCAGGATGGAGAGCGTGAAGAGGCATACATTCACCACCGCTGCCCCACTTGCTCAGTGGCCAGATTGTTGTCGCCTGATAGAGACCATTTCAAGCTCTGTGCCATCCATAAGAGTCCAAAAAAGAAAGGGGATAAAGTTTTATTTATGTGCATTGTTTTCTGCTTTCTGTTCTTTTGAACTTGCAATGAATGCACTAGTGCCATGGACATTAAGACAGTTTTATTTAATAGTATAGTTTGGTTTTCTGTTCTTTAGTACTTGCAAAACATGCACAGGACAGGAGTCATTAATATTTTAAAGTTTTATTCATTTGTATTGTTTTGTGCTTTCTGTTCTTTTCACTTGCAGTTAATGCACAAGAGCCATGGACATTGGACGGTTTTGTTTATATGTATAGCTCTGTTTTCTGTTCTTTTGCACTTGCAAATTATTATTAAGAGGTAATATTCTGTTTTCTGCACATGCAACATAACTACAAGAATAAAAATGTAAAAAAAAAAAAGAATAATGAATAATTGGCTTTGACTGATTGAAAAATAAAAGTTTGGTCATGATCAAATAACTCTTTTTGTTTGTCATTGTTACAGTATCATTAAACAGTTATACGCCCTTTTAAAATTGTTGATAAATTTGGGGATGATTTAATACATAAATGTACAATTTTTTGTACTATAAGTTTTAGAACATAACTACAGCCGAAAATATATTTAAAGTGCAAAAACTTTGAATAAAATATCAATAATCAGTAATATAAATCTAATAAAATATTAATTTGTCATTTCAAAAATGATTTCATTCATTTGGACATTATTTATGTGATAATTACTGATAAATAAAACATTCAGTAAACACTTCAATCTTTGGCAACACTGTAATATGAACTGGGAAGCTTGTGATCATCCTTACCCCCATATAAATGTACAGGAAAATAGAGAAAACATTTTTTTTTTCCAGATAATTTATTGTAAATATACACTCCAAAAACATTGCTTTAAAGGACAAAGAGATAAAATTCCCTTTCACTTCTTTTCTCCTCATTTTTTCCTTTTCTCTCTCTCTTTTCTTTCTTTTTCTCTTTTCCCCCTCTTCTCCCCCCTCCTTCCTTTTCCTCCCCCCCCTTAACAGACTATTGTTCCCCAGCTTTGGCGCAATCGGTTAGCGCGTTCGGCTGTTAACCGAAAGGTTGGTGGTTCGAGCCCACCCAGGGACGTGTGAAATGCCGGAGTTTTGCACGCGCGTCAGGTGTCCACTAACGCCTATGCCATTCTTAGGGTTGCGAGGCACAGCTTTCTCAGGGCGTTTATCTTGTGCACCTTCAATAAGCTGGCTTGTTTTAAAAGAATTCAGCGGCGGGTGTTTGGTGAACATTTTCACCAGCTCGAGTAGTTTGCTGTGGCATGTGGATGCCTTCTTTACTGATGATCTGTCTCTGGGGCTCATCTAGTTGACATAGTTTCCGCTGACATTCGGCTGAAGGTGCTGATCCACTATCTGCTCTTGGTACGGACTGGAACCGGGGGACTGTAGTGACCATCAGATCGGAATACAGAATGGATCTGGTGGCTACGGTGACCTCAGAATAAGAAGAAACAGACTAATATTAATGTAGATGCAAAAGTTCCATGTTGCCACAAAGTCAATACCCAATACCCCACCGGGATGACTTGAAAATACAGTCAGCATCGGCAATTTTTGCCAGTCTCTCTGGAGGCTTGTTGAGAAAGATAGTCTTGCTTCGTTTTGTTTCCTTTTATTGGCGTGGCTGGTTGTTGGTCCTCGTCAAAGAGGTGTCCACCGATCATAGCGTGCCGGAGCCAGAAGACTTGTTGTTTTGTCAATATGTTCTCAAGACTTTGCGGCAGTTATCAATAAACTACAGCACAGTCACAGCTCGCCGCTACCCATCGTAAACAGGTTGGGCCTGTCTGTTCCGGTGGGCTCTCAGTGGTGCTAAAGCATCAAATGAAGAGGATGGGATTGGAACCCACACAAACCAAGGCGTGCCGAGCACAACGGACTAGCCTTGCATCGCCTTAACCACTCGACCACCTTTCGTTTTGCGCGGTCCTTTTGTTTAACACTCCCGATTCAGACCACCAGCTCATTAGTAGAGCGCTCGGTGAACTGAACTGAGTGTGTCAGATAGGGAAGACACACAAAAATTGCAGAGTGGGGTCCCCAGGACCGAGGATCACTGCTAAATGTACCGAACGACGAGGATGGGATTCGAACCCACGCGTGCAGAGCACAATGGATTAGCAGTCCATCGCCTTAACCACTCGGCCACCTCGTCATATTACGTGGCGTCTTTTATTTAGCACTCCCGATTCAGATCATCAGCTCATTAGTAGAGAACTCAAAGAACTGAACTGAGTGTGTTAGATAAGGAGGACACACAAAAAGTTCAGCATGGGGTCCCCAGGACCTAGATTAAGGTCCAGTGCTAAAGGAACCGAACGACAAGGATGGGATTAGCAGTCCATCGCCTTAACCACTCGGCCTCCCCGCCCCCTTGCTGACTGAGAGAGGCCATGCTGCGGACCTTTTCAGCTGCTGCTGTGCTTTCAGCAGGCTGTTTTGAGCACAGAGGGAATAGTGAATGAGCCGTCTTTTACACACCTCTAATCTGTTCCGTAGAAACACGGTGCAGCAACCCGTGCCAGGAGACTGTTTGTGCGGCAGTTTAAAGCTTGCTACCACCTTGTCGGTTCACATCCACGTAGGTGCCTGAAAAGGTCACGACCGTCGCCGGCATTCTTTCGCAGAGGCAATATTGTAGCCTGTGAGGTTTATCCGAGGCGCGATCATTGCTGGTTGAAAACTTTACCCAATACCCCGCCAGGATGACTTGAAATACAGTCAGCTTTGGCAATTTTTGCTAGCCTCTCTGGAGGCTTAGAGTATTGTTGAGAAAAAGTAGTCTTGTTTCGTTTAGGTTTTGCTTCTCGTTGAAAAAGTGTCTGCTGATGATTGAGCGCCAGAGCCAGAAGGCTTGTTGTTTTGTAAATATGTCCTCAAAACGGGTATCATTAAACTGCAGCGCAATTACAGCTCACCGTTACCCATCGTAAACAGGTTGGGCCTGTCTGGTCCGGTGGGCTCTCAGTGGCGCTAAAGCTTCCAGTGCATGTCGAGCACAATGTATTAGCCTTCCACCGCCTTAACCGCTGGACCACCTCGTCATCTTGCGTGGTTTCTTTGTTTAACACTCCTGAATCATGTGCATGTGGATGCCTTCTTCGTCTTTTGTTTCAGCCGCCGAGGGCCTGTTTTCCACTGAGGCCCTGCGTCAAACTCCCTATGAGACACAATCGAACGTTAGTAGTAACCTCCGATTACGGCCGAATGTGGATTCTGCTCGGACGACGGGGCACCGGTACATCCTTTGTAGCTTTGGCTTGTTAGCCAAACGCTACAGCAGTTTGCCATTTCCCATCAAATCATCCTTGATTTCCTTAAGAAAGGTGCCCCAAATTGGTGGAAAATCACATCTCAACCATACGCTGTCCAAAGCATTGACCCGCCTTCACGCGGCAAAACAGAACGTGTTGTTGGCCCGCACTGCTGGGTCAAACTGCGCTTCCCAAAAATTGATTGGGTCAAAACCGACAGAAGAAAACTCTAAGCCTGCTCTAAGCCCTACCCACGGGGAGGGCTCGACAGTCTCGCACAACGCGAGAGCCTCCGTTTCGCCTGTGTAATTTGGGGGCCGATGAAAACTGGGTCCGACCCGGTGAAGAAGCCCACGACCAGCCCGGCTAGCTCAGTCGGTAGAGCATGAGACTCTTAATCTCAGGGTCGTGGGTTCGAGCCCCACGTTGGGTGGCTCTGTTGACTCTCTTTCTTCCCAAAAGGGTGGCGGGCTCCAGCGTGCCCATTCGCCGCGCAGGCTGAGTGGATTTTGCGAGCTCCGGAAACATCTTTCAAAACAGATGTCGCTGTTAGTGCGAGCGATTTTAATCCCTATCACTAACCCTAACCCTTGCTTTTACACCGGTGATCCGGCGGCAGCAAGCAACAGCGGCTGTCTCTGTGGCGCAATCGTTTAGCGCGTTCGGCTGTTAACCGAAAGGTTGGTGGTTCGAGCCCACCCAGGGACGTGTGAAATGCCGGAGTTTTGCACGCGCGTCAGGTGTCCACTAACGCCTATGCCATTCTTAGGGTTGCGAGGCACAGCTTTCTCAGGACGTTTATCTTGTGCACCTTCAATAAGCTGGCTTGTTTTAAAAGAATTCAGCGGCGGGTGTTTGGTGAACATTTTCACCAGCTCGAGTAGTTTGCTGTGGCATGTGGATGCCTTCTTTACTGATGATCTGTCTCTGGGGCTCATCTAGTTGACATAGTTTCCGCTGACATTCGGCTGAAGGTGCTGATCCACTATCTGCTCTTGGTACGGACTGGAACCGGGGGACTGTAGTGACCATCAGATCGGAATACAGAATGGATCTGGTGGCTACGGTGACCTCAGAATAAGAAGAAACAGACTAATATTAATGTAGATGCAAAAGTTCCATGTTGCCACAAAGTCAATACCCAATACCCCACCGGGATGACTTGAAATACAGTCAGCATCGGCAATTTTTGCCAGTCTCTCTGGAGGCTTGTTGAGAAAGATAGTCTTGCTTCGTTTTGTTTCCTTTTATTGGCGTGGCTGGTTGTTGGTCCTCGTCAAAGAGGTGTCCACCGATCATAGCGTGCCGGAGCCAGAAGACTTGTTGTTTTGTCAATATGTTCTCAAGACTTTGCGGCAGTTATCAATAAACTACAGCACAGTCACAGCTCGCCGCTACCCATCGTAAACAGGTTGGGCCTGTCTGTTCCGGTGGGCTCTCAGTGGTGCCAAAGCATCAAATGAAGAGGATGGGATTCGAACCCACACAAACCAAGGCGTGCCGAGCACAACGGACTAGCCTTGCATCGCCTTAACCACTCGACCACCTTTCGTTTTGCGCGGTCCTTTTGTTTAACACTCCCGATTCAGACCACCAGCTCATTAGTAGAGCGCTCGGTGAACTGAACTGAGTGTGTCAGATAGGGAAGACACACAAAAATTGCAGAGTGGGGTCCCCAGGACCGAGGATCACTGCTAAATGTACCGAACGACGAGGATGGGATTCGAACCCACGCGTGCAGAGCACAATGGATTAGCAGTCCATCGCCTTAACCACTCGGCCACCTCGTCATATTACGTGGCGTCTTTTATTTAGCACTCCTGATTCAGATCATCAGCTCATTAGTAGAGAACTCAAAGAACTGAACTGAGTGTGTTAGATAAGGAGGACACACAAAAAGTTCAGCATGGGGTCCCCAGGACCTAGATTAAGGTCCAGTGCTAAAGGAACCGAACGACAAGGATGGGATTAGCAGTCCATCGCCTTAACCACTCGGCCTCCCCGCCCCCTTGCTGACTGAGAGAGGCCATGCTGCGGACCTTTTCAGCTGCTGCTGTGCTTTCAGCAGGCTGTTTTGAGCACAGAGGGAATAGTGAATGAGCCGTCTTTTACACACCTCTAATCTGTTCCGTAGAAACACGGTGCAGCAACCCGTGCCAGGAGACTGTTTGTGCGGCAGTTTAAAGCTTGCTACCACCTTGTCGGTTCACATCCACGTAGGTGCCTGAAAAGGTCACGACCGTCGCCGGCATTCTTTCGCAGAGGCAATATTGTAGCCTGTGAGGTTTATCCGAGGCGCGATCATTGCTGGTTGAAAACTTTACCCAATACCCCGCCAGGATGACTTGAAATACAGTCAGCTTTGGCAATTTTTGCTAGCCTCTCTGGAGGCTTAGAGTATTGTTGAGAAAAAGTAGTCTTGTTTCGTTTAGGTTTTGCTTCTCGTTGAAAAGGTGTCTGCTGATGATTGAGCGCCAGAGCCAGAAGGCTTGTTGTTTTGTAAATATGTCCTCAAGATGGGTATCATTAAACTGCAGCGCAATTACAGCTCACCGTTACCCATCGTAAACAGGTTGGGCCTGTCTGGTCCGGTGGGCTCTCAGTGGCGCTAAAGCTTCCAGTGCATGTCGAGCACAATGTATTAGCCTTCCACCGCCTTAACCGCTGGACCACCTCGTCATCTTGCGTGGTTTCTTTGTTTAACACTCCTGAATCATGTGCATGTGGATGCCTTCTTCGTCTTTTGTTTCAGCCGCCGAGGGCCTGTTTTCCACTGAGGCCCTGCGTCAAACTCCCTATGAGACACAATCGAACGTTAGTAGTAACCTCCGATTACGGCCGAATGTGGATTCTGCTCGGACGACGGGGCACCGGTACATCCTTTGTAGCTTTGGCTTGTTAGCCAAACGCTACAGCAGTTTGCCATTTCCCATCAAATCATCCTTGATTTCCTTAAGAAAGGTGCCCCAAATTGGTGGAAAATCACATCTCAACCATACGCTGTCCAAAGCATTGACCCGCCTTCACGCGGCAAAACAGAACGTGTTGTTGGCCCGCACTGCTGGGTCAAACTGCGCTTCCCAAAAATAGATTGGGTCAAAACCGACAGAAGAAAACTCTAAGCCTGCTCTAAGCCCTACCCACGGGGAGGGCTCGACAGTCTCGCACAACGCGAGAGCCTCCGTTTCGCCTGTGTAATTTGGGGGCCGATGAAAACTGGGTCCGACCCGGTGAAGAAGCCCACGACCAGCCCGGCTAGCTCAGTCGGTAGAGCATGAGACTCTTAATCTCAGGGTCGTGGGTTCGAGCCCCACGTTGGGCGGCTCTGTTGACTCTCTTTCTTCCCAAAAGGGTGGCGGGCTCCAGCGTGCCCATTCGCCGCGCAGGCTGAGTGGATTTTGCGAGCTCCGGAAACATCTTTCAAAACAGATGTCGCTGTTAGTGCGAGCGATTTTAATCCCTATCACTAACCCTAACCCTTGCTTTTACACCGGTGATCCGGCGGCAGCAAGCAACAGCGGCTGTCTCTGTGGCGCAATCGGTTAGCGCGTTCGGCTGTTAACCGAAAGGTTGGTGGTTCGAGCCCACCCAGGGACGTGTGAAATGCCGGAGTTTTGCACGCGCGTCAGGTGTCCACTAACGCCTATGCCATTCTTAGGGTTGCGAGGCACAGCTTTCTCAGGGCGTTTATCTTGTGCACCTTCAATAAGCTGGCTTGTTTTAAAAGAATTCAGCGGCGGGTGTTTGGTGAACATTTTCACCAGCTCGAGTAGTTTGCTGTGGCATGTGGATGCCTTCTTTACTGATGATCTGTCTCTGGGGCTCATCTAGTTGACATAGTTTCCGCTGACATTGAAGTGGTTTTTCCCTCGCTGCTTTGAAAGATCACATAAGTCTTGGGGTTTTGAATCCAGAAGATAAGACTTTATTAACAAAGTAACAAAGAATGAGAAACCCTCTGCAGGAGAATCTGTCGGGTCTCTGTTTGGCATTCTTCCTTTATAGCGTTTCTCCTAGGCGTGTTCTAACATTCCACACATATGGTTCTCCTTAAGTCCGGTATCAGGAAACGGACTGGGGCCACTATTTACATTAGGGAAGAGGCCCCATCATATATCAGGTGTCTAATGTCAAAACAGAACGTGCAACTTGAGCATATAAGGTATGTCTTCACATTTCCAGATGGCTATGTTTTTCCTTAAGTGGGCCTTCTCAAACACAGGCAATACACGGTTATAATAGTCAAAAAACTTGATTCATAAATGGCTATAGTCACATTGATGATACTTAATTATGATTAATAAAAATCTTCTTCATATTTCCCCCTTTGAGACGTTTCACGTCTCACTTTCCCCACAGTGCTGTTTCTTAATTAAGATTCTACTCAGTGACTAACCAAAGTACTCTGAAGGGGTATTTATCTGTCTGCTTCTCTCTATGAAACATTTACCTCCCAATTTTACTACATCTAACCTTATGACATTTGATATTACCATGTGGTGAGCTATTGAAGATTTCATGTTGAATTCACAACTCTTCTGATCATGCACATTACAACAAGTCCACATACATTGCAACATAGCTAGTGCTGAGAGGGCAATTAATCTAATGTGTTCAGCTTTCTACCATAATTCCTTTAAACCAGTTTTATCCCCATACATTGTCATCAGTATTCATTTCTCTTGCGGTCAATCTTTCTATTGCTTTAGTCATGTTATGGATGCCTAGGTCTATCATGTGTTCATCTGCATCATTGTCTGGAATGTATGTACAACATGTAGTCTCCACTATTGTACACATCCCCCGTAGATGCAGTGAGCTGGTCCAAGACGAGTTGGTTTCGCAGTGCTGTCTTAGTTCTTGCAGGTCTTCCTTGATGCCTCCATCATTACCTTCGTAGTGTTCATGAAACTTATCAGTTCATACCTTGTCACTTCGACTTATCAACTTAAAGGCTAGTTTATAGTTAATGTTCTTTCGGAACAGGGTTTTCTCTTCCCAAGCTTGAATATTTACTGTGATCTTGCAGTGAAATTACTTTCATGCCGATTTCACTTTTCGCCTTGATCAGATGATTTCTTGCCTTGTTGTGGTTAATCAGTCTCCACCACATGTTGCTAGCATAGGAGTGGGCAGGATCTGGGTGGTCCAGCTAGTGTTCATCTCCTGCCTTTACTTCTTGGACATCTCGGCCTTCTCGATCAGAGTAGCAGTGAGCAAGATCAGAACGATCATATTTGTTGCCAATATCTGCAGACTCGGGTCGGTCTCTAGGGATTCCTTCATTTTCCTCATCTTCCTGTTTAAATTAATGTGTACCATTCTTGTCAGGTACTGCCATGTGACACCTGCTAACTCCTGCTAACTTCTCCTTGCTGTCATTCGTTGGCCTGTACTGACCTCAGATTACTCCCACACAGTGATGTCGCTGCGTGTTCAGCTCCCATACACCACTGTATGTTCATTTACCTAGGTCAGCCAGACATGACTTTACTGATCTTTGTCGCCTTCGTCTTCTTCTTCCTCTCTCTTCAAGCAGCTTCTCAGCATGCAAAGCATGTTGTCTGATTTTCTCCAGTTTGACCAATAACATAAAAATCTTCAACCTTTTCAAAATCTTCAACCTTTTCTTCAACCTTTTCAACCTTCCCCCTTTGAGACTTATTAAGTCTCACCTTTGCATGTCTTTACTCAGAGTGCAGCTTCATAATTCGGTATCACTATCTGGTGACTAAGGTAGTTCACATTGCTTTATTACCAATGACCAGATTATGGAATGGCACTTGGTAAAGCTGCAGGACCAAAAACCCTCCTCCCCACTCATTCACACTTGATTTTAGGGGAGAAGTAAAAAGATCCTGCCTTTAATATCAAAAGTTCTTTCATGACACAATTTTACATGTCTGCTTCATTCTCTGTCTTTGTCTTTTTCTTTTTGCGTTCTTTCTCATTGTCTGTTTCAACTTTCATTCTCTTTCCATTTCCTCCTTTCCATTTGTTGGCCTACATCTTCACCAGGGTGACTCTTTACGAGCCGTTGCGATGGCCTTTCCCTCGTTGGCAAGAGAGGGTCGTTACTAGCACGCCCTTGATCCCTTGCTTCATGCTGTGTAGGTTTGTTGAAGCTGGTTGGCGCATTTAAGGTGGGAGATTTGGACCTTGGTGTCACTCTGCAACCATGTTGCTGATGTAAGATTCTCCCTTCATAATTGCTCCCTCAGTGGTTCATATTTGTGGAGCCAACCCTTCCCTGGCCTTGATAGTGCTGTTACCTGTAAATGGAAACTTTCAGAATTTTTATTAGTGATATCAGACATGCTAATTTTTTCATCTGGCCGGTCGTCCTTCTTGGTCCGACCTGTGGAAATGTCATGTGGGTTAAGGGCTGTCCTGGCCCCTGGGCTCTCATATCCATTGCTATCAATATAATGAGCTGGGTTTTATTACATGAATTGCATTGTTACTAGTTTTAATTAGTTTCCAATTCATTCTCAACAATTTGCAAAATCAGTTTTCACTTTGTTATACAACTATCATTGTCCTACTTCCATTGGATAACTTCTTAGACCTATCTTGCTCAATAGCATAGGCCTTTCAACCTGGAAAACACTTAACCCACTTAATTCTTGTTAACAGTCAGAAAACAATATTTTTCATTTTGACACACAATCAGCTCTCTGATGATTTGCTGAAAAGGAAGTTAGATGTGGGGTGGACAGAGCAAGCTTTCTTGCTTTGCCTTCCAATGCAATACGCTGTGCAAGTGTGGCATTTTTCTTTCTGCCACAACAATAACCAAGGTGCTGACCAGGAAACTTAACCAAATTCATCCATGGTCATAATTTTACTGGGCATAACTTGCCCTGTGGGCCCACATTTCAAATTTGCATACAGCTGTTTTGGCAAAATAATTGATTTGCCTCAGTGTCTCGTCAGACACTATCTTTCACTCCATATCGCACCATCATTCATACTTTTCCTCTCCCTTTCACACACACACACACACACACACACACTTTTTGGCTAACTTCATTTTTTTTATTTTCGTCCAACCTTAGCTGATTGTGAATGAACGATTTTAGCCTCAGCTTTTGAATAGACTAACGTAAGCTTTTTCATTATCAGCCTCTATTAAGTGTAGTTTTGGTTGTATTTCCCATAGGTTCTAAACATCATATTATGCAACTGGGTAACTTCTGTCCCCACTAAGTTTATCTAACACTGCTATGTAAACCTCTTCTTTTTTCCTCATCAAAATCTAACAGATTATTTGGTTCAGAATAATTGTTTTAGGCATTGTGCAATTAAGAGCCAACTGTAATTTCTCAAATGTCATTTACTTGTCTACTTTAAATTTTCATCATATACTTTTTGTTATTGCTCATGAGCATCTTAGAGAAGAGCATAAAAGCTTTCTGCATAATCTAGGATCCATGGATATCAACATTTCTATCTCATTTCCCCCAGTGTTGACAGCATTTGTAATTTTCATGATTTTGGAACTTTATGGTTATTATTTTCCCTCAATCTATCCCCGAAATGTCCCTAAACAAAATTAAGTGACCAACATATTATTTTATCAGTCCTATTTTTCCTATTAGACACCTTGTCTGTCCCCCTTTTTTCCATAAAAGCTCAGCATTTGTATCGATAATTCAGCTGTACATTTCCCCTAGTTGGTTAATGAAATAACCCTCTCTACGCCAAATCCAGCTCCATTTTTATCCGATTGGTGAGTTAAGCACCCACTCTTTCTGTCAAAAGTTCTTTTCCTTTAAGACATAAGGCTGGACTGGTACCTAATGAAAAGCAGATCAAGAATGTTAGTTAAAACACAGAATTCAAAGAGCTGCTGTGAGACCAGTGAATAATCAATATTAAGTTATTAAATTAATTAACCAAATTTGAAGCAGTCTCTATAGTGATCATTAGATATGCAGCACCTGTGCACACGATGGGAAGTGATGAAAGTTCTTCTGTGTAGATCATCAGTCTGTTGGAGCTCTTTAGCTGTTGCACTGGGTCGTCAGTCTGTGATGGCAGTCAAAGGCTTGATGTTGGGTTGTATGTTCTCTGTTGTTTCTCTGTTTCTCTTCCGTCTGGCTTTTGCTTGATTCTGCCAGAGTTTTGCATTTCCCAGATGTTCTCTTCTTCCTCAGGAAAGGTCTCAAGTGAAGTCTCCCCTTTTCCTGTTTAAAGTCAGTCTTTCTCCATGCAGGAGTGTGTGTTCCCATTTAGGAGGGGGTTGAAAGTCCATCAGCCCCTCCCCCTTCTTCTCTCCGCAGCCTTGTATTTGCTTCTTCATCACAGTGTTAGACAGCCTCCAGTTCTTTGCTTTCCTTTGTCAAGGCACTGTTCCCGAAGTCATCTGAAAGTTTAACACTCAAGAGACTGCATTAATCAAATCGAATCTTAGTAAACTATGACCTCAGTTGTGTCTGAGCAATCAGCTCTAACTAAATTTCACTTTTCAGCCAAATCTTTCAATGGTCAGTTTCATCTGGTTAAAAACAGCAGTTCCCTTATTCTATTTTAGTAAAGCAAGTTCTTCGTTGCGAAAATAGCAAGCAGTTTCTTCTTTGCAAAATGCAGAAAAAAGCTATCTTTATTATCTAAGTATACTACAATAAAACAAAATGATCCTTCTTCTTTCTACAACAGCATGGCATGCATATTGTGAAACAAAGATTTCCATCCTATTTTTCTTTTACATTCACATAGATTGTTCAGAATAATCTAGTAATGGTGAATGAATTTTTCCATATCAGCATATATTTATTCACCAAGTTCCCTTACTATTTTAAAATGTCTATGGCCTTTAAATCATAATTTCTATTAACTTGGTCACCCAATCTTGTTCTTATTCCACATTGCATTACACAAGTTATCTTTTAGTTAACTCAACCCCAAATCTCTGAAACTCTGTAATGGATTAATTTCCATACTGTCTTCCAGGGATAACAAGATACAAATTTTAGACGTCATTAGATATAAAATATTATGTTCTTAAGCACGTGCAATCTTATTTATTCATCTATCAAGATAAATCATTAACTAATACTTCTTATTTTAATGAATCTCTTACTATAGTACTTTGCAAAGTCTATTTCTTTTATAATTTTTAATCAACATTTTCTTTATTTATTATTATCTATTAGTCCCTATTATTCAGGGCTCTCTCTCCAATCTGACCACACTCAAGTGTTTGTCCGGGAGGGGCACGCACATCTGGTCCCCCCTTTTCTGGAGTTTTTTCTCCTCACTCACACAGACACAGACACAGACACTGACACATACATTTACACAGACTACTCTACACTCTTCTTGAGTGACCTGTCAGTTCTACTCGCTCTTTCACTGAAAAGTTTCCTTAAAAACAGTAAAAAAGCAGTACTCTGAAGGATTTTTGCCTATCAGTACAGACCTCTGTAACCTCCTAACTCCTCTACAGAGCGGTATCCATAGGACTTTACTTTATCTGCTTCACGTTTATTGCTATCCTCAAGGCCCACTTAACAATAAACACAGATCATATTCAGCTCTTACACAAAACAAATCAAATACACTTAAACAACTTAACATTCCCTGATACACTTCCTCAACACAGGGAAACAATCTGGCAAGTTTGCGCTCTGTCTCATTGATTCACTTCCTCTACACAATGAAGGCAACCCTTGCAGAAATAAAGCCTACCTCTTGTAGGTCTTTTGCCTAGGACTTCTCTTTTAACACTTTAAACATCTAACATAAACTTTACACTTATAAAAATATTAAAATCTGTATTCCCTATTCTTCTCAAAACCAAAACAACAGAAAACACAGATCAATGCATGCATTTAGTTCTTTTAGACTCAAAACCCCTTTTATTATTTTTAAATTTGGAAGAGCAAATATCTGAGTGTTCTTACCATCCTGGGCAGACCTGGCTGAACAACACAAACTAATTATGCAAGCAAAAACTGCCTACCTTTTTTAGTGGCCACTGTCTATGTTGCTCAGTCCAGACAGCCCAAAATGGTCTTTCACCCGTGCTCCTTTCCAATCCTGCCGACAACGCCAATATGAAGTGGTTTTTCCCTCGCTGCTTTGAAAGATCACATAAGTCTTGGGGTTTTGAATCCAGAAGATAAGACTTTATTAACAAAGTAACAAAGAATGAGAAACCCTCTGCAGGAGAATCTGTCGGGTCTCTGTTTGGCATTCTTCCTTTATAGCGTTTCTCCTAGGCGTGTTCTAACATTCCACACATATGGTTCTCCTTAAGTCCGGTATCAGGAAACGGACTGGGGCCACTATTTACATTAGGGAAGAGGCCCCATCATATATCAGGTGTCTAATGTCAAAACAGAACGTGCAACTTGAGCATATAAGGTATGTCTTCACATTTCCAGATGGCTATGTTTTTCCTTAAGTGGGCCTTCTCAAACACAGGCAATACACGGTTATAATAGTCAAAAAACTTGATTCATAAATGGCTATAGTCACATTGATGATACTTAATTATGATTAATAAAAATCTTCTTCAACATTCGGCTGAAGGTGCTGATCCACTATCTGCTCTTGGTACGGACTGGAACCGGGGGACTGTAGTGACCATCAGATCGGAATACAGAATGGATCTGGTGGCTACGGTGACCTCAGAATAAGAAGAAACAGACTAATATTAATGTAGATGCAAAAGTTCCATGTTGCCACAAAGTCAATACCCAATACCCCACCGGGATGACTTGAAAATACAGTCAGCATCGGCAATTTTTGCCAGTCTCTCTGGAGGCTTGTTGAGAAAGATAGTCTTGCTTCGTTTTGTTTCCTTTTATTGGCGTGGCTGGTTGTTGGTCCTCGTCAAAGAGGTGTCCACCGATCATAGCGTGCCGGAGCCAGAAGACTTGTTGTTTTGTCAATATGTTCTCAAGACTTTGCGGCAGTTATCAATAAACTACAGCACAGTCACAGCTCGCCGCTACCCATCGTAAACAGGTTGGGCCTGTCTGTTCCGGTGGGCTCTCAGTGGTGCTAAAGCATCAAATGAAGAGGATGGGATTGGAACCCACACAAACCAAGGCGTGCCGAGCACAACGGACTAGCCTTGCATCGCCTTAACCACTCGACCACCTTTCGTTTTGTGCGGTCCTTTTGTTTAACACTCCCGATTCAGACCACCAGCTCATTAGTAGAGCGCTCGGTGAACTGAACTGAGTGTGTCAGATAGGGAAGACACACAAAAATTGCAGAGTGGGGTCCCCAGGACCGAGGATCACTGCTAAATGTACCGAACGACGAGGATGGGATTCGAACCCACGCGTGCAGAGCACAATGGATTAGCAGTCCATCGCCTTAACCACTCGGCCAAAAACAGGGCAAAAGGGACTGCTATGGGTGGGGGAAAAGAAAAAATGAGAAAAAAACAAGGGGAAAAGGAAAATGAGGAAAAAAAATAAAGGGGAAGTGAAAATTTAAAATGTATTGGAATTCCAACCCCCACTTTTTTTACCCTTTAACTTACTTTAACAAATTACAGAAAAATACATATTTCTACATATTTTACATAATCACAAAACAACTATTCAATTTAGTAAAATTGAAATAATAAAACAAAAAACATATTTCCAAAAAAATATGTTTTATTTCAACAGCTAAATATTGACATATGACAAATTACACTCTATATATGCATTACATGCTCCTTTTCAAAAATCTTAAGTCTCCAAGCACGCTGTCGGTTCTGAGGAGGTGGTGCAGCTGATGGCTGCTGGCCTTGCGGAAGGGAAGACCAATCCTGAGATTGCGGTGCTGGAGCTGATGAATGTTGGACCGGTGGAAGGGAAGACCATTGCTTCTGAAAATAATTTTTATTTAATCAAGTATGAGCTCCATACTTGATTTTACTATGAGCCAAAACCTAATGTATAAAATGTTACTCAGCAAACTGTTCTCTTTTATTGTCTAAAGATTCAATAAACCTTTACACCTAAAATATTTTTTATTTATTTATACACAACTAATCATTTTCCTGACTAATATTACTTAGAGCGATATTGCCACTTTGATCATTATAAGTGATTGCTTATCCATTTGTCGTTTTCTGTATAGATTATAAATAAACAAATATATAAATAAAATATTATAATATATAAAATATAAATAACCTTATATTTATTTGCTACCACCTCCACCCTAGTACATCCCTGCATCTTTCTATTCTATTCTATCCTATCCTATTCCATTCTATCATCTATAGCACAACTGTACATACCACTTATGTATTTCTAAATTTATTTGTCTATTTATATTTACATATGTGTACTTTTTTATTCTCATCTTATTTTTATTGTCTGTGTGATGTTGTCTCCATGTACTGGAAGCTAATGACACTGAAACAAATTCCTTGTATACACAAGCATACTTAGTATCAGAAAGAGTTTTATTGCCAAGTATGCTTGCACATACAAGGAATTTGTTTCAGTGTCATTAGCTTCCAGTGTGTATGTGTGTGTGTATATATATAATATGATGAATGTTTAACTAAATAAATGTTTTAATATGATACAAATGGTAGTCTACATAGCTTTTTTAACACTTAAGAGTTTTTCTGAACAATATTTCAGGCTTTACAGCACAAATCAAAAGCATTCTTCTGTTACAAAAAAAAAAAAAAAGATTAGTATTCTGTTGAGATTAAACCATAAAGGGTAAAAAAAGTGGGGGTTGGAATTCCAATACATTTTAAATTTTCACTTCCCCTTTATTTTTTTTCCTCATTTTCCTTTTCCCCTTGTTTTTTTCTCATTTTTTCTTTTCCCCCACCCATAGCAGTCCCTTTTGCCCTGTTTTGGATTGTTAGGACTTGTGTTAGGACTTGTAACAAATGTTTAGGAATAGTTAGGCCGGCTGACCACTGGAAGGTACGGCCACGACTACGGCGACCCTGACGTCCTCTGTCCCGTTGTCGACCTCAAAGTTGGCTGAAAAAACAATGAACTGGTTACCGCTTTACTGAAATCGCCTAGCGTGAAACTCCTAAAGGGGAAAACAGCCCACCACAAGCAACGAAAAATTCATGAAGCAAACACTGTACGTGAACTCTTTCACGTCTTTAAGCGTACGCCGACACACGGTAGTGCTGGACCGGCACGACTGCAAGCTGAGGCCGCCGACAAGAAGATGGTCCTTCGCCTGAACAGGGACTTGACCCCTGGACCCTCAGATTAAAAGTCTGAAGCTCTACCGACTGAGCTATCTGGGCTCTTGTGTTTTGTGTGCCTCTTACTTTTTATATAAGAACACTTTCTCCACAAGCCGCCTGGCAGAAGCTCACTTGCCACAGGAGCTACGGGACAAAGGCTGCACGCAATTACATCAGAGAGAGCGAAGGCCAAAGGCCTTGGAAGGCTCAACCACCGTCGCAAGAAGCTAAAGGTAAAAGGGGGAATGCCCGACCACATTCGGCATGGCTCGAACCTGCGCGGGGAGACCCTAATGGATTTCAAGTCCATCGCTTTAACCTCTCGGCTAAGACTACGCCTGCCTGTGGACCACCTGCTCTCTTGGCTGGAGGCGGGCAGCACAGGATCCCGCCGAGCTTCAGGCGCATAATTCAACTGAAGGGTGAGTTGGCAAAAAGGAGCTGGACGTCCCCGTCGCTTAACAGCAAAGGGCTGCCGTGACCCGGTTTCGAGCATTATTTTCTGATGGCTTAAAACTGGCACCAAGCGCCTGCGTTGGTGGTATAGTGGTAAGCATAGCTGCCTTCCAAGCAGTTGACCCGGGTTCGATTCCCGGCCACCGCATTGTTTTCTGCTGCGGTTGACCTCGAAGCAGAACTCCTTCTGTGACCTCTGTCTGCACCAAAAGCTTTTGGATGAGTCGTTCGACAGCAGCAGAGAACTAGTTCTCCCCGTTGGGGAATCTAACCCCGGTCTTCCACGTGACAGGCGGAGATACTGTCCACTATACTAACGAAGAGTTGCGCTTGCTGTTCTTCGCTCTCAGCACACGCGACTGCACCCAACTTGCCAAAACGAGCCCCTACTCCATGAAATACCAGATTGACCTGCCACGAGCTAAAGTCTCTCAATATCTTGAATGCTACACATTACAGTGGGTCATTATTTGGACCGCTTTATTTCATTTAATATTTTTTTTGGCCTCTAATACGGGGGCATGAAAAAAGAGATGACATTACCTTGATCGGGTTTGTGAATACTGGGTGAGGGAAGGGACTTTTGTGACTTTTACCTCTCCCATTTGGAGTGAGGGGGGTGACGAAAATCATGTTGGCAGGTGTCGGCACCCTAGATTACCCTTGGTGAGCGTAGTGGTTTACCACAGTGAGCGCACAGGTCCAAGGGCATAGAGACACATCTCGAGTTTCTCGTCATTAGCGCATAAATCTTTCGCCTTTTACTAAAGATTTGCGTGGAGGGGAACCTTTGCGAGTGACCTGTATTTTTGGGGGCTCTGCTCACAGCAGAGCTACACTATAGTGTCAAGAGCAGAGTCAATCTGGCCACCCGCCAGCGTGCAGTGGAACGACGCGCGCCTCGTCATGGTCTGTGTTGGCAGCCTTTGCGCTTCCAGCTTCGCAGCTTCAAATTTCTTTAGCCAGCATGGAAAGACAGCGCTCTCTCGTCCATGACGGGATACAAACCCTGGACGGGCTCAAACAAAGATGGCTTCAGCTCTTTTGACCCTATCAGTGACTCGTGCACTTTGAGCCTTCTTTGTTGACCCCGAAAGCCAGCCTCTGCTGCCTGCGTTGTTGGTATAGTTTAACTGGCACCGCACCCGTACGAAAAATGGAGGTGGCAGAAAGGAGCTCAGTGAACAAAATGCCTGCCGTGACCCGGATTCGAACCGGGGTTGCTGCGGCCACAACGCAGAGTACTAACCTCTATACGATCACGGCGCACCACTGGCTCACACCTGGCGGTGCCGGCCGTCCGAATTGAAAAAAAAAAGGGCTAGCGGCGCTTTATATTACTGTGGAGAGCGGGCACACAAATCCGTGCTAGGGACACGGAAGAAAAGGGCCCAGCCACTTCTCCTCAGCAACGGTGAAGAGCGTAGTCGGCAGGATTCGAACCTGCGCGGGGAGACCCCAATGGATTTCTAGTCCATCGCCTTAACCACTCGGCCACGACTACGGCGACCCTGACGTCCTCTGTCCCGTTGTCGACCTCAAAGTTGGCTGAAAAAACAATGAACTGGTTACCGCTTTACTGAAATCGCCTAGCGTGAAACTCCTAAAGGGGAAAACAGCCCACCACAAGCAACGAAAAATTCATGAAGAAAACACTGTACGTGAACTCTTTCACGTCTTTAAGCGTACGCCGACACACGGCAGTGCTGGACCGGCACGACTGCAAGCTGAGGCCGCCGACAAGAAGATGGCCCTTCGCCCGAACAGGGACTTGAACCCTGGACCCTCAGATTAAAAGTCTGATGCACTACCGACTGAGCTATCCGGGCTCTTGTGTTTTGTGTGCCTCTTACTTTTTATATAAGAACACATTCTCCACAAGCCGCCTGGCAGAAGCTCACTTGCCACAGGAGCTACGGGACAAAGGCTGCATGCAATTACATTAGAGAGAGCGAAGGCCAAAGGCCTTGGAAGGCTCAACCACCGTCGCAAGAAGCTAAAGGTAAAAGGGGGAATGCCCGACCACATTCGGCATGGCTCGAACCTGCGCGGGGAGACCCTAATGGATTTCAAGTCCATCGCTTTAACCTCTCGGCTAAGACTACGCCTGCCTGTGGACCACCTGCTCTCTTGGCTGGAGGCGGGCAGCACAGGATCCCGCCGAGCTTCAGGCGCATAATTCAACTGAAGGGTGATTTGGCAAAAAGGAGCTGGACGTCCCCGTCGCTTAACAGCAAAGGGCTGCCGTGACCCGGTTTCGAGCATTATTTTCTGATGGCTTAAAACTGGCACCGAGCGCCTGCGTTGGTGGTATAGTGGTAAGCATAGCTACCTTCCAAGCAGTTGACCCGGGTTCGATTCCCGGCCAACGCGTTGTTTTCTGCTGCGGTTGACCTCGAAGCAGAACTCCTTCTGTGACCTCTGTCTGCACCAAAAGCTTTTGGATGAGTCGTTCGACAGCAGCAGAGAACTAGGTCTCCCCGTTGGGGAGTCTAACCCCGGTCTTCCACGTGACAGGCGGAGATACTGTCCACTATACTAACGAAGAGTTGCGCTTGCTGTTCTTCGCTCTCAGCACACGCGACTGCACCCAACTTGCCAAAACGAGCCCCTACTCCATGAAATACCAGATTGACCTGCCACGAGCTAAAGTCTCTCAATATCTTGAATGCTACACATTACAGTGGGTCATTATTTGGACCGCTTTATTTCATTTAATATTTTTTTTGGCCTCTAATACAGGGGCATGAAAAAAGAGATGACATTACCTTGATCGGGTTTGTGAATACTGGGTGAGGGAAGGGACTTTTGTGACTTTTACTTCTCCCATTTGGAGTGAGGGGGGTGACGAAAATCATGTTGGCAGGTGTCGGCACCCTAGATTACCCTTGGTGAGCGTAGTGGTTTACCACAGTGAGCGCACAGGTCCAAGGGCATAGAGACACATCTCGAGTTTCTCGTCATTAGCGCATAAATCTTTCGCCTTTTACTAAAGATTTGCGTGGAGGGGAACCTTTGCGAGTGACCTGTATTTTGGGGGGCTTTGCTCACAGCAGAGCTACACTATAGTGTCAGGAGCAGAGTCAATCTGGCCACCCGCCAGCGTGCAGTGGAACGACGCGCGCCTCGTCATGGTCTGTGTTGGCAGCCTTTGCGCTTCCAGCTTCGCAGCTTCAAATTTCTTTAGCCAGCATGGAAAGACAGCGCTCTCTCATCCATGACGGGATACAAACCCTGGACAGGATCAAACAAAGATGGCTTCAGCTCTTTTGGCCCCATCAGTGACTCGTGCACTTCGAGCCTTCTTTCTTGACCCCGAAAGCCAGCCTCTGCTGCCTGCGTTGTTGGAATAGTTTAACTGGCACCGCACCCGTACGAAAAATGGAGGTGGCAGAAAGGAGCTCAGTGAACAAAAAGCCTGCCGTGACCCGGATTCGAACCGGGGTTGCTGCGGCCACAACGCAGAGTACTAACCACTATACGATCACGGCGCACCACTGGCTCACATCTGGTGGTGCCGGCCGTCCGAATTGAAAAAAAAGGGCTAGCGGCGCTTTTTATTACTGCGGAGAGAGGGCACACAAATCCATGCTAGGGACACGGAAGAAAAGGGCCCGCCTACTTCTCCTCAGCACTGGTGAAGAGCGTAGTCGGCAGGATTCGAACCTGCGCGGGGAGACCCCAATGGATTTCTAGTCCATCGCCTTAACCACTCGGCCACGACTACGGCGACCCTGACGTCCTCTGTCCCGTTGTCGAACTCAAAGTTGGCTGAAAAAACAATGAACTGGCTACCGCTTTACTAAAATCGTCTAGCGTAAAACTCCTAAAGGGGAAAACAGCCCACCACAAGCAACGAAAAATTCATGAAGCAATCACTCTATGTGAACTCTGTCACATCTTTAAGCGTACGCCGACACACGGCAGTGCTGGACTGTCACGACTGCAAGCTGAGGCCGCCGACAAGAAGATGGCCCTTCGCCCGAACAGGGACTTAAACCCTGGACCCTCAGATTAAAAGTCTGATGCTCTACCGACTGAGCTATCGGGGCTCTTGTGTTTTGTGTGCCTCTTACTTTTTATATAAGAACACTTTCTCCACAAGCCACCTGGGAGAAGCTCACTTGCCACAGGAGCTACAGGACAAAGGCTGCACGCAATTACGTCAGAGAGAGCGAAGGCCAAAGGCCTTGGAAGGCCCAACCACCGTCGCAAGAAGATAAAGGTAAAAGGGGGAATGCCCGACCACATTCGGCATGGTTCGAACCTGCGCGGGGAGACCTGTCATCTCTCGCCTGCCTGTGGACCACCTGCTCTCTTGGCTGGAGGCGGGCAGCACAGGATGCCGCCGAGCTTCAGGCGCATAATTCAACTGAAGGGTGAGTTGGCAAAAAGGAGCTGGACGTCCCCGTCGCTTAACAGCAAAGGGCTGCCGTGACCCGGATTCGAGCATTCTTTTCTGATTGCTTAAAATTGGCACCGAGCGCCTGCGTTGGTGGTATAGTGGTGAGCATAGCTGCCTTCCAAGCAGTTGACCTGGGTTCGATTCCCGGCCAACGCATTGTTTTCGGCTGCGGATGACCTCGAAGCAGAACTCCTTCTGTGACCTCTGTCTGCACCAAAAGCTTTTGGATGAGTCGCTCAACAGCAGCAGAGAGCTAGGTCTCCCCGTTGGGGAATCTAACCCCGGTCTTCCACGTGACAGGCGGAGATACTGTTCACTATACTAATGAAGAGTTGCGCTTGCTGTTCTTCGCTCCCAGCACACGCGACTGCACCCAACTTGCCAAAACGAGCCCCTACTCCATGAAATACCAGATTGACCCGCCACGAGCTAAAGTCTCTCAATATCTTGAATGCTACACATTACAGTGGGTCATTATTTGGACCGCTTTATTTCATTTAATATTTTTTTTGGCCTCTAATACGGGGGCATGAAAAAAGAGATGACATTACCTTGATCGGGTTTCACTTTATTTCACTTGATATGTCTGACAGCATAGTTTGTTAAAAAGCCCAATATTTAAAATGTGTAATAAGTAACAATAAAAGATTTACTCATCAAAATAAATTTTTAAGACACTTAATAAATTTAGTGAAAAAAGGTTTCTGCACCGAAACATTGCAATTTTGATTTTTAGATAGAATCGCAAACTCTCACATTTGTAGTTTTTAATATGTTTAGCACATATTATAAAATATATTTAAATATAAGTTTCAGTGAAAAATAACCTTAGGGGTTATCCCGAAGTTTCAACGTCACAACATTAACTTTTTCTATTAACTATTTCATGTGGTGAAGGTACACACAGCTATGAATAAATGATAAAGAAAGCAAACCAATTACATTTAAAAGAATTAGATTTGCAGAAAACACATAGTTTGTGCTTAAAATACTTAATAATAAGCCAAATCAAGGAAAGTAAAAGAGTCAAGCAAGCATCAACATAATATAATATATGAAAGTCTGAAAATATTAAATGCAATTAGACAATGTTAAAAGACTATTCATAGGCATAAATGTAGCCAGATCTTTAATTTGGCTGGTAGTCGATTATAGATAAATTTCACCACGTGCAGTGATTTAACCAAAAATCACTAATTCTTGATACTAATAATAAGCTTTAATTTGACATGAATTTTTTTGATGATTTTATTGTATTTTACACCAAAAAAAATTGTGATTAAGATCTGCACACAGTTTCTTAGTACATCGTGTGAGTGATTTAGGAGCGACTGTTTTAATGAATATGAAATTGTGCATTTATTTAAAACAGTGTGAACTGTGAACTATTTATATATAAAAAATAAAAATAAATCTATTTATTAAAAAAATAAATTGTACCAATAACAAGCTTAAATTTGGTATAAAACACATTTATGTTGTTTGGTCAAAGGGAATTTTGTACCACAAAAACTGATCGATATATTAGCTTTTTTTAGGCAGAAAAAAATTAATAAACAACCCTGACGACAGTGGGATGGAAGATAATGGTGGCAGCAGTGTAAGTACTAATAGAAAATAAAGCAAGGCAAGGCAAGTTTATTTATATAGCACATTTCATACACAATGGTAATTCAAAGTGCTGTACATAAAAGGAATTAAAATCATAATAGCATAAAAATCATACAAATTTATAATAATCACAACAATAAAAACAAAATTTAAGAACATTTAAGATGATTTAAAAAATGATTTAAAATTAATTAATACAGTAAAATGATTGTACATAAAATAATGCAATCTGTTCGGACGTAGCACAGTGCTCATTCAATAAATGCACAACTGAACAGATGAGTTTTGAGTCTGGATTTAAATGTGGCTAATGTATTAGCACATCTGATCTCTTCTGGAAGCTGATTCCAACTGCGGGCGGCATAATAGCTAAAAGTGGATTCCCCTTGTTTTGTGTGAACCCCTTGATATTAACCCTTGAAAATAAATAAAATGTAAATTGTAAAGATAGTGAATATTTTTTCATTACTTTATTATTTTTTTCCACAGGCCACTACAGAAATGATCACTACAACTGTGAGTTTACACTTGTAATTCAGTTATAAAAATATTTGTCCTGCTCCTCCTGCTGAAGACAATGAGGAAAATGTAATGTATACAGACTATACTCTATAACTATGTACTGTGTGATGAGGAAGAGCAGGACGAAGTGCAGGAATATTTTTTTTTTAGTTCATAGTTTTTTTTAAATAAATAAAAAAAGTTTAAAATGTTTTATTTTTTATGTAAATAGTTCACAATTTATTTTGTTTTAAATACATTTGTTTTAATAAATATTTTTCATATATTTATTTGTTGAATTCACAATTATTTATTTGCTCCTAAAGAACTCCTCATTCAATGCATGAAAACATTCAGTTCAAAGGTAGTCCTTGAGGCTCCCCACCGAGTGTTGAAATCAGACCAGACCTTTGTGGATTATACAGTCAAAACATTTTTTAAAAAGACAACACATTTTGAAGCTATTGCTGATGTTTAGTTCTGTTGAGTCAAATTAAGCCGCAGGGTCCACTCCTGGTGGTGCCCTTCCGTCAATTCCTTTAAGTTTCAGCTTTGCAACCGTACTCCCCCCGGAACCCAAAGACTCTTGGTTTCCCCCGCGCTGCTAGACCGGTCATGGGAATAACGCCGCCAGATTGTGAGTCGTCATAGTTTACGGTTGGAACTACGACAGTATCTGATCGTCTTCGAACCTCTGACTTTCGTTCTTGATTAAAGAAAACATTCTTGGCAAATGCTTTCGCTCTTGTCCGTCTTGCGCCGGTCCAAGAATTTCACCTCTAGAGGTGCAATATGAATGCCCCCGTTCCTGTTCCATTATTCTTAGCTGCAGTATTTAGCGGCGACGGGCAGCCTGCTTCGAATTAATTTTTTCAAAGTAAAGGTGCGGGGGACCGGACACCCAGTCAAGGGCATCCGGGGGGGGGGGGTGCAACTACGAGTTTTTTAACTGCAGCAAGGTCAGTATATGCTATTGGAGCAGGAATTACCACGGCTGCTGGCACCAGACTTGCCCTCCAATGGGTCCTCACCCAGGGGTTTAGGATACGCTCATTCCCCGTCTCCCATGGTCACCATGGTGGGCGCCGTAAGTACCATCGAAAGTTGATAAGGCAGACATTCGAAAGAGACCTGTATCGTTATTTAACCTCTCAATTTCTGGCACCACTCAATCAATGGTACCAATAATAAGCTTTAATTTGAAAAAAACATTTATATAGATTTTAGTGTGGTCATATAATATTATATATACAGTGGTATTAAAAAGTGCTGGCCCCCTTCCTTTTTTGAATGTTTGTCACACTTTAATGTTTCAGATCATCAAGGAAATTTAAATATTAATCAAAGATAACACAAGAAAACACAACATGGAGTTTTTGAATGAAGTTTTTTTTTATTATGAAGGGAAACAAATTCCAAACCCACATGGCCCTGTGTGAAAAAGTGTTTGCCCCCTAAACTTAACCGTTTGGGCCACCCTTAGCAACAACAACTTTTGTTATATCTTGCAGTCTGTTACAGCGCTGTGCAGGAATTTTTGGCCACTCATCTTGGCTGAATTGTTGTAATTCAGCCATATTGGAGGGTTTTCGAGCATGAACCACCTTTATAAGGTCATGCCACAGCATCTCAATAGGATTCAGGTCAGGACTTTAACTAGACCACTCTAAAGTCTTAATTTTGTTTTTCTTCAGCCATTCAGAGATGGATTTGCTGGTGTGTTTTGGATTATTGTCCTGCTGCAGAACCCAAGTTCGCTTTAGCTTGAGGTCACGAACAGATGGCTGGACATTGTCCTTCTGGATTTTTTGGTAGACAGCAGAATTCTTGGTTCCATTTATCACAGCAAGTCTACCAGGTCCAGAAGCAGCAAAACAGCCCCAGACCATCACACTACCACCACCATATTTTACTGTTGGTATGATGTTCTTTTTCTGAAATGCTGTGTTACTTTTACGCCAGATCTAATGGGACACACATCTTTCAAAAAATTCAACTTTTATCTCGTCAGTCCACAGAGTATTTTCCCGAAAGTCTTGGGGATCACCAAGAGGTTTTCTGGCAAACCTGAGACGAGCCTTTATTTTCTTTATGCTCAGCAGTGGTTTTCGTCTTGGAACTCTGCCATGAAGGCCATTTTTGCCCAGTCTCTGTCTTATGGTGGAGTCATGAACACTGACCTTAACTGAGACAAGAGAGGCCTGCAGTTCTTTAGATGTTGTGAAGTCTTTGTTTTGTTGCTGCACTCTCAGGGTAATTTTGGTCAGCTGGCCACTCCTGGAAAGGTTCACCAATGTTCCATGTTTTCGCCATTTGTGGATAATGGCTTTCACTGTGGTTCGCTGGAGTCCCAAAGCTTTAGAAATGGCTTTATTACCTTTTCCAGACTGATAGATCTCAATTACTTTCTTTCTAATTCATGCCTGATTTTTTTTTATACCTCAACATGATGTGTAGCTTTTGAGGATCTTTTGGTCTACTTCACTTTGTCAGGCAGGTCCTATTAAAGAGATTTCTTGATTGCGAACAGGCGGGGCAGTAATCAGGCCTGGGTGTGGCTAGAGAAACTGAACTCAGGTGTGATAAACCACAGTTATGTTTAATATTAAAATTTGTTTGATGATCTGAAACATTCAAGTGTGTCAAACACGCAAAAAAAAAAAAAAAAAATCATTATTCATCATTAAGGGAGAGCTGCACTGCCTTATAAGGTTGACAACAGATGATACTTCATTGCTGGCTTTCTCATGCTGCATCCTATCGGGTTATTGCCCCAGTCTTCACCTTACTTTATCAAAACAACGTTATAATAGGAAGACTGTCAAACTGTCTGTCTAGCATTGTAAAGTGGATGAATGTAAACTTTTTAAAATTGAACAAAGATAAAAATGAAGTTCTTATTTTGGGTAAAAAATCTGAGCGGGAGAGGATTGAAGCGGAATTGGGTTCCTTAGCCTCACAATCTAAGAAAGAGGTAAAGAACCTGGGAGTCATTTTGGATTGTGATCTAAGTTTTAAGTCACATATTAATCATGTTACAAAAACATGCTTCTATCACTTGAGAAATATTGCCAAGATTTGCCCTTTTCTATCTCTTAATGATGCTAAAAAACTAATTCATGCGTTTATCTTCTCTCGACTCGATTACTGTAATGCTGTGTACACTGGTTTACTTAAGGGTTCTATAGTTAAGCTGCAGTTGATACAAAATGCAGCAGCTAGAGTATTAATGAAACTGAAGAAACGAGAACATATTACACCGGTTTTAATGGAATTACATTGGTTACCAGTACACCAAAGGATTGATTTTAAGATTCTTACAATAGTTTATAAAGCATTACACAACCGGACACCTTCTTATATTTTCTGACTGTTCATCAAGATACAGTCCTAACCGAATGCTACGTTCTTCTAGTGCTGGACTTTTAACATATTACACAGTAAATCTCAAGCAATCTGGCGGTACTTCTTTTAGCCACTATGCTCCATCTCCATATGAAACCAAGGAGATGTCTAGTCTATCCAGTTCCAACTAATTATATTTAATGTGATCCCGTCCACGAGCTACGTCCCATTGATATTCAAATTAGTGCTACAAGCGCGGCAAGGACCGGAGTATCTGTACGCGAGGAAACTCCCACATCACCGCAAACAAAGCAACACGACTTTTCAAGTTCATCTTGGTTACTGTAGAAGACGTGCTGTGAGGAATAAGACTTATATTTACCTCGATCAGAAGAAGGACGCGATACAACGCAAACCCAGCAGGAGGAGACATTTACATGAGTCTTTAATTTGCCTTTCGTTCTTTTGCTGTTATTTACTTTGACAAAACGTATACACATTTTACTAGTTAGACTTATTAAGTTGGCTTGGGAAAGCCAACTTACTGAAATCCTATTTAAACTTATTATTATTCTTATTTTTCTGAGCGGAAAATATTTAGACACCTACTCCTCCTAGACCGTTCAAGCTACATACTCCAAACTCGGGTCAGATCTTCATACTGTTCTAACTTAGATTGCTATATCTTTTCAGACTGTTTTGAGTTATGGTTTTCTTAAAAATTAATATTAAAAATCATAAAAAGGTTTAATGTGAACTACTAGAAGCCATTGATACTCAATTAAGCTTTAAACTATCTATGTTCTTTCTAACTAATAACTTATCTATCTATCTATCTATCTATCTATCTATCTATCTATCTATCTATCTATCTATCTTCAAACCTTATCTATCTATCCATCTATCTATCTTCAAACCTTATCTATCTATCTATCTATCTATCTATCTATCTATCTATCTATCTATCTATCTATCTATCTATCTATCTATCTATCTTCAAACCTTATCTATCTATCTATCTATCTATCTATCTATCTATCTATCTATCTATCTATCTATCTTCAAACCTTATCTATCTATCTATCTATCTATCTATCTGCTAAAATCATGCTAGCAACTTGCTAGTCATTGCTAAATAATGCTAAAATCATGCTAGCGACTTGCTAGTCATGCTAAAATCATGCTAGCGACTTGCTAGTCATGCTAAATAATGCTAAAATCATGCTAGCGACTTGCTAGTTGTGCTAAAATCATGCTAGCGACTTGCTAGTCTTGCTAAAATTATGCTAGCGACTTGCTAGTCATGCTAAAATAATGCTAAAATCATGCTAGCGACTTGTTAGTCGTGGTAAAATCATGCTAGCGACTTGCTAGTCATGCTAAAAATCATGCTAGCGACTTGCTAGTCATGCTAAAATAATGCTAAAATCATGCTAGCGACTTGCTAGTCGTGCTAAAATCATGCTAGCGACTTGCTAGTCATGCTAAAAATCATGCTAGCGACTTGCTAGTCATACTACAATCATGCTAACGACTTGCTAGTCATGCTAAAATCATGCTAGCGACTTGCTAGTCATGCTAAATAATGCTAAAATCATGCTAGCGACTTGCTAGTCATGCTAAAAATCATGCTAGCGACTTGCTAGTCATACTACAATCATGCTAACGACTTGCTAGTCATGCTAAAATCATGCTAGCGACTTGCTAGTCATGCTAAATAATGCTAAAATCATGCTAGCGACTTGCTAGTCGTGCTAAAATCATGCTAGCAACTTGCTAGTCATGCTAAAAATCATGCTAGCGACTTGCTAGTCATGCTAAAATCATGCTAGCGACTTGCTAGTCATGCTAAATAATGCTAAAATCATGCTAGCGACTTGCTAGTTGTGCTAAAATCATGCTAGCGACTTGCTAGTCTTGCTAAAATTATGCTAGCGACTTGCTAGTCATGCTAAAATAATGCTAAAATCATGCTAGCGACTTGCTAGTCGTGGTAAAATCATGCTAGCGACTTGCTAGTCATGCTAAAAATCATGCTAGCGACTTGCTAGTCATGCTAAAATAATGCTAAAATCATGCTAGCGACTTGCTAGTCGTGCTAAAATCATGCTAGCGACTTGCTAGTCATGCTAAAAATCATGCTAGCGACTTGCTAGTCATACTACAATCATGCTAACGACTTGCTAGTCATGCTAAAATCATGCTAGCGACTTGCTAGTCATACTACAATAATGCTAACGACTTGCTAGTCATGCTAAAATCATGCTAGCGACTTGCTAGTCATGCTAAATAATGCTAAAATCATGCTAGCGACTTGCTAGTCGTGCTAAAATCATGCTAGCGACTTGCTAGTCATGCTAAAAATCATGCTAGCGACTTGCTAGTCATACTACAATCATGCTAACGACTTGCTAGTCATGCTAAAATCATGCTAGCGACTTGCTAGTCATGCTAAATAATGCTAAAATCATGCTAGCGACTTGCTAGTCGTGCTAAAATCATGCTAGCAACTTGCTAGTCATGCTAGCGACTTGCTAGTCGTTCTAAAATCATGCTAGCGACTTGCTAGTAATGCTAAAATCATGCTAGCAACTTGCTAGTCGTGCTAAAATCATGCTAGCGACTTGCTAGTTTTGCTAAAATCATGCTAGCGACTTGCTAGTCATGTTAAAATAATGCTAAAATCATGCTAGCAACTTGCTAGTCATGCTAAAATAATGCTAAAATAATGCTAGCGACTCGCTAGTTGTGCTAAAATCATGCTAGCGACTTGCTAGTTTTGCTAAAATAATGCTAGCGACTTGCTAGTCATGTTAAAATAATGCTAAAATAATGCTAGCGACTTGCTAGTCGTGCTAAAATCATGCTAGCGACTTGCTATTCATACTACAATCATGCTAACGACTTGCTAGTCTTGCTAAAATCATGCTAGCGACTTGCTAGTCTTGCTAAAATTATGCTAGCGACTTGCTAGTCTTGCTAAAATTATGCTAGCGACTTGCTAGTTTTGCTAAAATCATGCTAGCGACTTGTTAGTCATGCTAAAATAATGCTAGCGACTTGCTAGTCATGTTAAAATAATGCTAAATTCATGCTAGCAACTTGCTAGTCATGCTAAAATAATGCTAAAATCATGCAAGCGACTTGCTAGTAATGTTAAAATCATTCTAGCGACTTGCTAGTAATGCTAAAATAATGCTAGCGACTTGCTAGTCATACTAAAATAATGCTAGCGACTTGCTAGTTTTGTTAAAATCATGCTAGCGACTTGCTAGTCATGCTAAAATCATGCTAGCGAATTGCTATTCATGCTAGAATCATGCTAGCGACTTGCTAGTCATGATAAAATAATGCTAAAATCATGCTAACGACTTGCTAGTCATGCTAAAATAATGCTAAAATCATGCTAGCAACTTGCTAGTCATGCTAAATAATGCTAAAATCATGCTAGCGACTTGCTAGTCATGCTAAATAATGCTAAAATCATGCTAGCGACTTGCTAGTCATGCTAAATAATGCTAAAATCATGCTAACGACTTGCTAGTCGTTCTAAA
The DNA here is from genome assembly GCF_049309525.1 of Garra rufa. Classification (NCBI taxonomy): domain Eukaryota; kingdom Metazoa; phylum Chordata; class Actinopteri; order Cypriniformes; family Cyprinidae; genus Garra; species Garra rufa. The sequence goes on from NC_133361.1 coordinate 88,088,842, forward strand.
ATCATGTTAACGACTTGCTAGTAATGCTAAAATCATGCTAGCGACTTGCTAGTCATGCTAAAATCATGCTAGCGACTTGCTAGTCATGCTAAAAATCATGCTAGCGACTTGCTAGTCATACTACAATCATGCTAACGACCTGCTAGTCTTGCTAAAATCATGCTAGCGACTTGCTAGTCTTGGTAAAATTATGCTAGCGACTTGCTAGTTTTGCAAAAATCATGCTAGCGACTTGCTAGTCATGTTAAAATAATGCTAAAATCATGCTAGCAACTTGCTAGTCATGCTAAAATGAATGCTAAAATAATGCTAGCGACTCGCTAGTTGTGCTAAAATCATGCTAGCGACTTGCTAGTTTTGCTAAAATAATGCTAGCGACTTGCTAGTCATGTTAAAATAATGCTAAAATCATGCTAGCAACTTGCTAGTCATGCTAAAATAATGCTAAAATAATGCTAGCGACTTGCTAGTCGTGCTAAAATCATGCTAGCGACTTGCTATTCATACTACAATCATGCTAACGACTTGCTAGTCTTGCTAAAATCATGCTAGCGACTTGCTAGTCTTGCTAAAATTATGCTAGCGACTTGCTAGTCTTGCTAAAATTATGCTAGCGACTTGCTAGTTTTGCTAAAATCATGCTAGCGACTTGTTAGTCATGCTAAAATAATGCTAGCGACTTGCTAGTCATGTTAAAATAATGCTAAATTCATGCTAGCAACTTGCTAGTAATGTTAAAATCATTCTAGCGACTTGCTAGTAATGCTAAAATAATGCTAGCGACTTGCTAGTCATACTAAAATAATGCTAGCGACTTGCTAGTTTTGTTAAAATCATGCTAGCGACTTGCTAGTCATGCTAAAATAATGCTAGCGACTTGCTAGTCATGCTAAAATCATGCTAGCGAATTGCTATTCATGCTAGAATCATGCTAGCGACTTGCTAGTCATGATAAAATAATGCTAAAATCATGCTAACGACTTGCTAGTCATGCTAAAATAATGCTAAAATCATGCTAGCAACTTGCTAGTCATGCTAAATAATGCTAAAATCATGCTAGCGACTTGCTAGTCATGCTAAATAATGCTAAAATCATGCTAGCGACTTGCTAGTCATGCTAAATAATGCTAAAATCATGCTAGTGACTTGCTAGTCGTTCTAAAATCATGTTAACGACTTGCTAGTAATGCTAAAATCATGCTAGCGACTTGCTAGTCATGCTAAAATCATGCTAGCGACTTGCTAGTCATGCTAAAAATCATGCTAGCGACTTGCTAGTCATACTACAATCATGCTAACGACCTGCTAGTCTTGCTAAAATCATGCTAGCGACTTGCTAGTCTTGGTAAAATTATGCTAGCGACTTGCTAGTTTTGCTAAAATCATGCTAGCGACTTGCTAGTCATGTTAAAATAATGCTAAAATCATGCTAGCAACTTGCTAGTCATGCTAAAATGAATGCTAAAATAATGCTAGCGACTCGCTAGTTGTGCTAAAATCATGCTAGCGACTTGCTAGTTTTGCTAAAATAATGCTAGCGACTTGCTAGTCATGTTAAAATAATGCTAAAATCATGCTAGCAACTTGCTAGTCATGCTAAAATAATGCTAAAATAATGCTAGCGACTTGCTAGTCGTGCTAAAATCATGCTAGCGACTTGCTATTCATACTACAATCATGCTAACGACTTGCTAGTCTTGCTAAAATCATGCTAGCGACTTGGTAGTCTTGCTAAAATTATGCTAGCGACTTGCTAGTCTTGGTAAAATTATGCTAGCGACTTGCTAGTTTTGCTAAAATCATGCTAGCGACTTGTTAGTCATGCTAAAATAATGCTAGCGACTTGCTAGTCATGTTAAAATAATGCTAAATTCATGCTAGCAACTTGCTAGTCATGCTAAAATAATGCTAAAATCATGCAAGCGACTTGCTAGTAATGTTAAAATCATGCTAGCGACTTGCTAGTAATGCTAAAATCATGCTACCGACTTGCTAGTCATACTAAAATAATGCTAAAATCATGCTAGCGACTTCCTAGTCATGCTAAAATCATGCTAGCGACTTGCTAGTCATGCTAAAATCATGCTAGCGACTTGCTAGTCATGCTAAAATCATGCTAGCGAATTGCTATTCATGCTAGAATCATGCTAGCGACTTGCTAGTCATGCTAAAATAATGCTAAAATCATGCTAGCGACTTGTTAGTCATGCTAAAATCATGCTAGCGACTTGCTAGTCGTGCTAAAATCATGCTAGCGACTTGCTAGTTGTGCTAAAAATCATGCTAGCGACTTGATAGTCATACTAAAATCATGCTAACGACTTGCTAAAACCATGCTAGCGATTTGCTAGTCATGCTACAATAATGATAGCAACTTGCTAGTCATGCTATAATAATGCTAAAATCATGCTAGCGACTTGCTAGTCGTGCTAAAATCATGCTAGCCACTTGCTAGTCGTGCTAAAATCATGCTAGCGACTTGCTAGTCATGCTAGAATCATGCCAGCGACTTGCTAATCATGGTAAATCATTCTAGCGACTTGCTAGTCATGCTAAAATCATGCTAGTGACTTACTAGTCTTACTAAAATCATGATAGCAACTAGCTAATCATGCTACCACCCTGGGTACCCTAGTAACCTCATATCTATCTATTCACATTTAAACTATATCTTCTAACTATTTATATCTATAAATCTTTCTATTTTCAAACTATTTGTATCTATCTAGCCTATCTATCTTCAAACTTTATCAATCAAACTAAAACTATTTCAAACTGAAAACCTTTAAACTTTCTTTAAACTAAAAGCTTTTAAAACTACTTAAAACTTACTGGCTAGGCTTTCTCAAGCCAACTTAAAGTTTGCTAACAAACTTTTTATCTAGTTCCAAACTATAATTCCTGACTAAATCAAATGGACCATTATGAAGTATGTTTGATCGCATTGCATCTTACATGATGCCATTAGGGTGTAAAAGTAAAATGCGTGCTTGCACTGAATATATGTTTACATCACGTTTATTAGTAATATAGTGCTAAAAAATAATTATCAGTTTCTCAGTACTTTTTGTTATTTAGTGATCTGAAACCTGCTCAACAGATGAATCCTGCTGTCTTTCCCTTGAGTCTCTTCAAACTGTTTTCCTCTGAGAGCGCTGTACAAACTTCAGATGATACAGATAAAAATCCAGTACAAATACAGATAAATTGTGCACGCACTTTATTATTATTATTCTTTATTTGGCATGGACATCACAATTACATTGGACCATATGTATTTGCTTAAGTGTTTTAGCACACATGCTAATTTTCAACACCTGTCCAAGGGAGGCTAGTTGTTAAAAAAAAAAAAAATAATAATAATAACAATAATAATAAGTTACAATACATGAAAAGAAATAATAATAATAAAAATATTAGTAACATTACAAACAATAAAATAAGATACAAAAAAGTTTATTTACATACACAAGCCATAAAGCAAAAGCAACAGGATCAACCAATAACCCAATAATAGACTATTTATGTAAGCACAGCTGTTTTGTTTTTAACCATCGTTTGAGTCCTATATTAAAAGTATTCCCATTGTTTTCTAATTTTAAAGTAGCAGGTAAGGCATTCCACAGTTTTGGCCCCTTCACAGAGAAAACAGACTGACCAAAAGAGGACTTATAATTTGGAACAAGACAGTCAGCACTAGTAGTGGCTCGTGTGTTTGCCCTATTAGAGCTTTGACGCCTACAGATTAATTCAGAAAACAGCAGTGATGCATGATTCTTCAGACATTTAAAAAACAGTTTAAGGAAATTAAAATCAATTAAGCTATCAAAACCAAGAAGGTTATGCTTTCTTAAAACATCACAATAATGCCATCGCATAGGTTTCTGGTCCATAACTTTTATTGCCCGTTTGTATATTGAGACAATAGGCTTCAGTAAAGTTGGAGAGGCTTGCGACCATGATGTAATGCAATATGATAAATGTGACAAAATCATTGCATGCATGTATAATCTTGCAGTTTGACAAGACAAATCCTTTCTAATAATAAGGAAACAATTTAGATTTGGTTTGACCTTCCTTCAAATATTCTTAACTTAACTATCAAATTTTAAATTCTTATCCAATATAATGCCAAGATACTTGACTTCATTCACTACTTCTTAATATGCACCCTTAATACATCCCTTGCAGGCTTATTTCGTATAGAGAAGCATATAGAAGCTGTTTTCTTAACATTAAGAGTTAAATGTGACATCTCAAGCCATCTTGAAATTTTCTGCAATGCCTGAGTCAGATGCTCACCTGCCTAGCTAGGTGTTTTAGCAGACACAAGGATGACAGAGTCATCTGCATACATCTGACTGTTGACACCCGGACAGCAGTTAGGTAGGTCATTTATATACATTGCAAACAACAATGGGCCAAGTACTGACCCTTGCGCTACTCCCAAGCTGTTTGCACACACAGGTGATCTCAACCCATCAACCCTAACACATTGCTGTCTCCCCCCAAATAGGACCCAAACCACTGTAAAGCTTCTGTTGACATTGCAAACTGATTTAATTTATTTAATACAATGCTATGATTAATAGTGTCAAAGGCCTTCTTTAGGTCCAGGAACACTGCCACCACTACATTTCCTTTATCCAATGAGACTTTTATTTTGTCAAGCAAATAACAGTTAGCTATTTCAGTGGAATATTTATCTCTTAATCCGACCTGCTGTGGATGAAGCAACTGGTTAGACTCTAAATGTTCTGCTAGTTGTTTGGCAACAATCTTTTCCAGAACTTTAGAAACTACAGGTAGAACAGCAATAGGCCTATAATTACTAACTACCTCCTTATCTCCCGATTTATAGACCGGTGTAATTATTGCTGTTTTCCAACTCTCTGGGAATGTTTTTGCTTGTATTGACAAATTTACTAAATAAGTAATTGGCTCCAACAGACAACTTTGGTATCTCTTGATTAATTCAGCGTGAATGTCATAGATGTCCTTAGACATAGAATTACGCACATTTGCAATCACTTTCTGAACCGTATCACGAAATTCCTCTTTGATATAAAATAAGCCTGTATGGTCAGAATTAAATTCTTTAGCAAATGACTCAATATACTTAAAATGACTTGCTAATTCTTGTACGGATTCAATGAAAAAACTATTACAAACATTTGCTATAGCCTCATTACTATGCATCATATTACTTCTAACTTGAAGAAAATTTATAGTAGAATGTTTTTGCCTATTTGAATTTGACAGTCTAATTATATGTGGCCACAATTTAGAACTGTTGCCACTGGCCTCCTCAATTAATTTGAAAAAATAATTAGTCTTAGCCTTTAGCAACACTGATACAACTTTATTCCTCAAGCCAGTGTAAATAAGATGGTCAGTATAAGATTTTGTTAATAATGACTTTTTAAGAGCAAGATCTCGCCTTTTAATAATCTGAAGAATATCACTGTTAAAACATGGAAGAGAGAATTTCTTAGGCCGACTCTTCCAGGTTTACGTATATTTACCTATTAATTCACTTAAAATAAAGGCAAAATTGCCTGCACTTTAATTTAAGTCTGACTCTTTAATAACCTTTTCCCAATTAACTTCCTTCAAGTCATGTTCAAAGTTAACTACTTTTGACTTGGGAATTCCTGTTGTTAAAATCTGATTTTCTGTTTTATTATGATGAGGTAAACGTTTTCTAGTTAATTTTCTTACGATCAGTGTCATGTTATGGTCTGAAAGACAAGTAATAAGATCATATATTTTCATTACCCTCTCTGGTCTATTCGTGAAAATCAGATCTATAAAAGTTTCACTTTTTCTTGTGATTCCAGTGGTCAATTGTTTAAAATTAAATTTCTCCATACTTAATTTCAACGGTGATTTAACATTTTTAACTATCCAATTAATATTAAAATCACCAGACATCATACATTCACAGCGGTTATCAACAAGAGAAAGAAGATTATTTTGTTCATTATAAAACTTTACATCATGACATGAAGGATTATAAAGCACAACTATATTAAATTTCATATTTGGAGAAAGAATAAAATTTAATCCCAAACACTCCATGTTCACCTTCAATTCAAATTGTAAACATCTAAAATGCTCCCTTATATAAATTAAAACAACACCACCCCTTCCACTGACCCTATCTCTCCTATAACAAGTATATCCTGGTACATTAATTAGGTCAGTAAGAACATTATGATTCAACCAAGTCTCAGAAATACACACACACACACACAAAAAAAAAAAAAAAAAAAAAAAAAATCCATATTGGAATCAATAAGTAAATTCTGGATCTGATCTATTTTTGGTAGTTTACTTCATATATTTATATGTCCTCCCAGAATTCCTTTAGGTTTATTCCCAGAGTTCCAGATGACCTTAGCATGTTTCACAATTTGAAAGAGTCTTGACTTCCTGTTTCAATATTGCATGATTTATTGCATGCCTTTTGGCTCTTGTAAAACTCTGTTGGCATTCGTCCGTTATTGCAGACGGCCATTACAGTAATGGCAGTCTGTAACTGGCATATAAGGATTAATGCGAGGCATAGAACTCACCTCAGTGTCTATGTAAGTGATCTCAGACTGATCAAACACTACTGCCGCTGCTTTTACTCCTGCTAGACAGCACAGCTCTGCATTTTCCACTTTATCCACAATTGGTAACTTCAGCCGCTGCCCAAGTTCTGCTTTTACTCCTGCTAGACAGCACAGCTCTGCATTTTCCACTTTATCCACAATTGGTAACTTCAGCCGCTGCCCAAGTTCACCTGTCGATTCATTACACTGCGCCGAGTCTTAAATAGCCGGACCAGTCTCGTCACCCCTCCGCACCTCCCATGCCCAATGGATCAGCAGAAATGGAGTTTGCTTTAACCTCAAAGCCTTTGGTGCATTGTACACAATTAGGCATCAATATTAGGACACCACAGATGACAAGGTACAAGCTGGGAGTGCTTTGAACATCTTTGCCTTTTATTTCAAACATATTTATGTTAATGGGGGGTGTGTCTTCCCTGTTCAAGTATTGCTCCAATACTTGAACAGGGAAGACACACATATTGGATGATAGAGACCCAACAGAGACAGAAAGCACAGACTTTGATTTTAATATAAGGGGTAACTGAGGGACACAGGTGCACAGAATGAAAGAAAATGAAAGTGAAAGAAAAGGAACAGGACCAAAAAAGGGCACACAGAAACAGGTCCATATTCCTGGCATATCGTTCCCTTTCTGGAAGGCACATCATTAGACTGATGGAACAACAGAAGGAGGAGAATGGATATCCGGGAGGAGGATGATGAACAGAGTCCAAGGTTGAGACGATAGAGGGAGGAGCCTGTCTCTGTATGTCCTCGTGTCTCCTTCCCTTTCTCATGGATCAAGGGTTGTAGTTGTAACCCGAATCAGTGATGTTAAAAATGCTAACAATGTCCTTTATTGTGTTCCAACCAAAAAACTGCACTTCCTGTGAGATCTCTTTTCAATTCATGATATACAAATGTGAAGTTCTTACATTGTAGACAGAGGAAACGCATTGTCCATAATCCATATTATTCCTTGCTCTTTTATGCATTACCGTGTCAACTAGCTATATTGTGTTGACTATGCTTAAAGTGTACTATGGACAAAACCTAATGCTTTAAAATGTGAATTAGAATGTTCAATTATATACAATTTGTTTGAAACTTTCTACACTAAGGGGATCTGTTGGGTTTCTCTCTATTATGAATCTTCATGTGCCTGTCAAGGCTTCCTTTTAGACTAAAACAGTTTCCACACTGAGAGCATGTGTAAGGCTTCTCCGGTATGAACCCTCTTGTGAAGGTTAAGGCTTCCTTTTTGATTAAAACTCTTTCCACACTGTTGGCAGGTAAATGGGTTCTCCATGGTATGAATTTTCTGGTGGATTTTAAGGTTTCCACTTTCAGAAAAACTCTTTCCACACTGTTTGCATCTGTAAGGCTTTTCCCCAGTGTGAATTCTCATGTGCCTGTTAAGATGTCCTTTTAGAGTGAAACTTTTTACACACTGTTGGCAGGTGTAAGGCTTCTCTCCAGTGTGAATTCTACCTTTTTGAGTGAAACTGTTTCCACACTGAACACAAGCAAAACAACTCCTAGTTCCTGTAGTTTGAGCTCTTTTTTGTTTAGAAGTCTTTTCAGACTGTAAGGAACAAAAATATTTTTCTCCAGATACGAAATCATGAAGATTCTTAAACTGATCTTACTCTTCAGTTTCATTCAGATCTTCTCTCTCCTCTTTCAGTGCTGTTATGTCTAAGGTGGAAAAACAAAGAAATAAAAGTTAATAAAGTTAAGAGTGGCACAAAACAGTTAATATCAAAGCATGTAGGGGGCGCTGCTGAGGTCCGCATGGAGTAGACGCGTTTCATCGAGCTCCTCCACGCCAAGTTTTTCAAATTAGTAAAATTAGTTGTCGTCTTCATTTTTATTTTGTATACCTGTGCTGTGAACTGTTACTTAACTTGTGTAACACTTGATCTACACTTTGATACACGAAAATGCCTCTAAAATCAGCGAAAGCCTCGAAAAGCCCTGATCAGCCATCACCTAGCCGCAAAGCAGCTAATACTGCTGCTAGTCAAGCAACCACCGACGACGATGTGCCACTAATTTGGGAAAAGATATCAAACAAGATTCTTTCAACTATAAACAAAAGATTCAATAAGTTTGAGGAAGACTTCCGATCTCTACAGACGTCGGTACGGGAATTTGCGGAGAGAGTGGAAACTGTCGAAGGACAGTCACGGGACCACGATGGCCGACTGTGCGCTGTCGAAGCGGCTTTGACTGATTTACAGAAAACAAATAAAACCCTCCAAGCGAAGGTCAATGACTTAGAAGGGCGATCGCGACGTAACAATATTAAAATAATTGGCATCCCTGAGGGGGAGGAGAAAGGGCGACCGACTGAATTTGTTGCAGCATTGATCCCTAAACTACTCGGCGAATCTCACTTTCAAGAACCGTTGGTAATCGACCGTGCTCATCGTGCTCTCAAACCAAGACCACCAGAGGGAGAGAGGCCCCGCATCATAATTGCACGAGTGCATTTCTTTCAAGTAAAGGAATTAATTCTAAGGCTTCGTCGGGATCGCACCCTGGATTACAACGGCCACCAGGTGTATATCTTTCCAGATTATACCGCAGAAGTGATGGAGCAGCGAAGGGCATTCGGTGACGTGATGCGTGAGCTGAGGGAGTTAAAGGTGACACACAGCCTCCGCTTCCCTGCGCGTCTCCGGGTTCAGCACGATGGACAGTTCAAGACCTTCACTGACCCTGCAGAGGCTACCAAATTTGTGGGGACCAGGCTGAGGCAGGAGTAGAGGGATATGTGCAACACTGGTATCACATTTAACAACTATTGATATTCTATTGTTTGTGTTTCATTAAGAGACCATACAAAACATTTACGTGGACGACGCAACTGTTAATCGTTCTAGAACTTGAAATGTCGTTAACTTGGATGTGGAGTTGAGCGGGACCGCCGGTATCGTAAGAGACTGGAGTTGGATCCTATTATTACTCGCATGCAAGTAGTGTTCTCAGGTCGAAGAGGGGACGAAGTGCTTCATTTCGGGGAAGCCAGATGTGGGAGGGGGTGGGTTGACTTTGTTCTAAGTCCTGAAGAGTTCAACATGTCGATGTATGTTTTTTTTTTTTTTTTTTTTCTCTTTTCTCTGGAGTGCCTCGTTTCAATGTTTTATTTTATATTTAATTGTTCCAGGTATTGATGACTAATAGTAATGGGGAAGCTATTACATTGGCTTCTTGGAATGTAAGAGGGCTTGGTCACGTAATTAAAAGGAGTAGGGTGTTTGCACACTTGAAATCACTTAAGGCTGATATAATATTTCTTCAAGAAACTCATCTTAGTGTAACTCATCAATGCAGACTCAGAACTAATTGGATATCTCAGGTTTACCAGGCCTCATTCAGTTCCAAAGCAAGAGGTGTAGCTATTCTTTTTCGTAAGAATGTTCTTTTTCGACTTTCATCAATGGTTGCTGATCCTCAAGGAAGATATATAATGGTATCTGGACATATAAATGATCTCCCTATAACTTTGCTAAATATATATGGTCCCAATTTTGATGATTCTGAATTTTTTCGAAAAATCTTTAGCATAATTCCAGATGTAAACTCTACAAACCTTATAATAGGTGGTGATTTCAATTGTTACTTAGATCCCTATATGGATAGACTTTCCTCAAAACCACCACCTACAGTTACTTCAACACAAACACTTCACAATTTAATCAAATCTAGAAATTTGGTTGATATTTGGAGACTCCAGCATCCAACAGATAGAGATTACTCATTTTACTCTCATGTTCACAAATCATACACTAGATTAGATTATTTTTTGGTAACGTCTGAATTGATTTCTAACATTAGTAATACTAAATATCATAATATAATAATATCCGATCACAGCCCAGTTACACTAAATCTTGAAAGTATTTTGCCAAAGCGAAATTACTGTTGGCATTTCAACCCAATGTTAATCAAAGATTCAATTTTTATATCATACTTAAATGAAAAAATGGATGAGTTTTTTACAACTAACGACAATGAAGAGGTCTCAGATTCAGTTCTATGGGATACTTTTAAGGTTGTAATGCGAGGTCATATCATATCATTTGAATCTTCCAAAAAACGTGCTCTGAATACTCGGCTTCGGGAAATAGAGAAAACACTACCATTATACGAACAAGCATATAGAGTGTCACTGTCAAAGGGTGATTATAATAAAATTTTAAAATTAAAGTATGAGTATAATTCTATCCTGAATAGACAAATAAGTAATCTTCTCCTCAAACTTAAAAAGAAAAATTTTGAGCTGGGGGATAAACCTGGAAGGTTGCTTGCAAGACAATTGAGGGGAGAACAAGCCAAGAAAGCAATTCATATGATAAAATCAAAAACGGGTAGTTTAATAACTAATCCAAGGGAAATAAATGAGTGTTTTAGGGAATTTTATTCTGAATTATATACCTCTAAAGTAAAAGATACAGAATCTAATTATGATAGTTTTTTTTTCAAAATTAAGTCTTCCAAAACTAAGTGAATCTTCTAGGTCTGAGCTAGAATCTGAACTCTCAACTGAAGAAATATTAAAGGCAATTCATGCTTTTCCATCAGGAAAAGCTGCTGGTCCGGATGGGTTCGGCTCTGAATTTTTTAAAGCTTTCAGTAAGAAACTGGCCCCTTATATGCTGAGAATGCTACAACATTCAATCCAGAAGAATACACTTCCCGATTCTCTATATGATGCAAATATCTGTTTAGTTTTGAAAAAAGGGAAACCCGAGATCGATCCAGCTAATTATAGACCCATTGCCCTCCTAAATTTTGACCAAAAAGTGTTGACTAAAATATTGGCATCCAGGTTAGCACAACACATCTCAACAATTATTCATCCTGACCAAACTGGATTTATTCCAGGAAGGTTTTCATTCAGTAATGTCCGCCTACTACTTAATATTTTATATTCAAATCGTCAGTTTGCTAACAATACTGCTGCTGTTATTTCACTAGATGCTCAAAAAGCCTTCGATCAGATTGAATGGCCATACATGTTTGAAGCGCTAAAACAGTTTGGATTTGGGGATAGATTTATCAACTGGATAAAAATTGTTTATCTCCGTCCGTCTTCATCTGTCCTGACTAATGGTATAAGATCCAGCTCTTTTAAACTTCAGCGGGGTGTACGACAGGGTGATCCCTTATCACCTCTTCTTTTTAACATTGCACTTGAGCCATTAGCTGTAGGAATCAGAACCCATCCACATATTCATGGCATTACTCTGGGCAATGCTGAAAGTTTGATCAGTTTATATGCTGACGATCTTTTATTAAATGTTATGGATCCTGTTGTTTCTGTCCCTAAAATTTTAAATTACATTGACACTTTTAGTAAACTGTCAGGATACTCAATTAATTGGAATAAAAGTGAATTTATGCCCCTAACAAATAACTTAAGCGATACCTTTTTGAATAATATACCATTTAAAATAGTGAAGGATCGCTTCACATATCTTGGCCTGAAAATTCCAAAGAACCCCAAAGATTTGTTTAGATTAAATTTTTTAGACATGATTAACACAGTCAAATTTAACTTTGAAAGCTGGAAACTGCTCCCTTTATCATTAATTGGCCGTGTGAATGTGATAAAGATGGTTGTTCTTCCTAAGTTTTTATATCTCTTCCAAAATCTTCCGATTTATTTACCAGCTACTTTTTTTAAACAGCTTGATTCAGTTATTCTTTCATTTGTATGGAACTATAAAACACCTCGCATAGCAAAAGCCCACTTACAAAAATCTACTGATTGTGGAGGTCTTGGTCTGCCCATTTTTAAGCACTATTATTGGGCAGCAAATGCCAGGGCTCTCACTTTTTGGCAGAGGGGCTTTCTAGATGATATGACATCTGAGACCTCTCCATTATGGGTTTGTGCAGAGGCTTTGTCGGTGCCGGAGTCCTCTCTCCCAGCTTTGCTTTTTACGGAGTGTAAATCTCTCAATAAACTAGGATGCAGTAATTTTGTGTTGAAAAATTCTTTAAAGATTTTGAACCAGATAAATAAATCTTATAATTTACCAAAAGTCTCCGCCAATACACCAATATCATGCAATCACTCGTTTAAGCCTTCTCAGATTGATGGTGCTTTTTCAGGATGGAGGAAAAGAGGTTTATGCTGTATAGGAGATCTCTATATAGATGGTCATTTTGCATCTTTTTCACAACTTAAAAGTAAGTTTACACTCCCACAGTCTCACTTTTTCCGTTATTTGCAAATTAGAAATTATGTAAAGGAAAATATTCCACAATTTGTAAATAAACCTGAAAATCATACTATTCACAATCTCTTATCCTCTAATCCTGAAACCAAACATTTGGTATCTTGCTTTATTCGTGTTTTTGCAACAGCGGTATGTACTAAGCGTCTTGAAGCAGTCTGGTCCACTGAATTGAATGATAAAGTGACGGATGAGACATGGAAAGAAGCCTTGTTGAGAATAAAGAGTTGTTCTGTAAATTCGAGATATAAATTAATCCAGTTCAAAGTTATACATCGTCTTCATTATACCAAAACTAGATTAAATAAAATATTTCCCTCTATATCTTCTCAATGTGATCGATGCAGTAGGGAGGAGGGGACTCTGGCACATTTATTTTGGTTTTGTCCTATTTTGTATGTTTTCTGGTCTAACATCTTTGAAATGTTTTCTAGTGCTTACAAAATTAATATTCAACCTGACCACAATCTGGCTATTTTTGGCTATTCTGTTGTAATGGATGCTCTTCCTCATACTCACCAACAGGCTCTAATGGCAGGCATGATTGCAGCCAAAAAAGTTATATTACTCAATTGGAAATCTCCACAAGCTCCTTGTTTTCAGAGATGGTTGAACGAGATGCTCTACATTATTCAAATGGAACAGTTACGTTTTGGTGAGCTTTCCTCACAGAAAAAATTTGAAGCCACGTGAGGACCTTTCTTGAGATTCTTGGAAATGTAATTTTTGTATTCTGTTAATCCCCTCTTCTAATTTGTTTTTTTATATATGTATATACAGGGCGTGCAGAATTATTAGGCAAGTTGATATTCTTGTCATATTTTTTTCCCAAGCACATTTGACCAATTCCAAACCACATCAATCTTAATAACTACTATTCATTTTGTATTTAATTATTAATAATTGATATATAATTGTCCATGAAGGCTGGAAGTGAAAAACTCCTTATTTTCAGGTGTGCAGAATTATTAGGCACATTTTCTTTTACAGATAAAATGAGCCAAAAAAGAGATTTACCTCAGACTGAAAAGTCAAAAACTATTAAATGCCCATGAGAAGGATGCAATTCTAATGCAATACTGCAAATTGCAAAGTTAAGGCATGACCACCGGACAGAAAAACACTTGTTGCATCTGCATTGTCAGAAAAAACAGGTGGAGGAGAAAAGATGCATGTTAATTGCAAAAAAAGTAAGAATTAATGTTAAGAATCAGATATGAAACCATCAGGAACCATTTGGTGTCCAGCGCCACCGTTTTCCAGAACTGCAACCTACCTTGAGTCTCCAGAAGTACAATGAGTCAGGTTCTCAGAGACTTTGCTTGGGCAAAAAATCCTAAAAAATGACCCTCAATTAATAAGAATAACATTCTGAAGTATTGTCAAATACATAGAGATGGTTTTTTTCTAGGCTTTATAGACAGATGAGTTGAGAGTGACTCTTGAAGGACCAGCACCACATCCTCTTGTAGCACTTTTTTTTTAGCTTTTAGTATGAATAAATTAGCCTTAATGTTATCTATAAGCTTGTGTGCTGAAAAACAAAGACAAAATTCGCGTTTACAAGATATGGGCATTCAAAACTTACAGTCTCGTCACTTCCGCCAATATGAATCAAGGATTTGGATGATATCACCGTGCACTTCAATTTCTCATCAAACGTTCTATCCAATCAAATGCTCTCTAGAGTCCGTAATGTCCCGCCCCCTAGAGAGACGCGAGGAGATCATATGCGCTCGCGAATGCGATCAGCATGTCTTAAACTACACAGCCTCGGCATGGTTATCACTATTTTGTTTTAGCAAGAGTGTCATATTGAATCTGTGGGGTAATTTATTAGTCTGTAGCTTTCATAAGATTACAAATGCGGCTTTACTGAGCTCAACGGTTCTGGCCCGAGCGGATATTAATGGAACGCTATTGGCTATTCAAAATAAGTGGGCGGGGCTTAGCAATATGTTTTTGTTTCAGTTAAAGGTACGTCACCACATGTAATAACGCTGCGTGTTTCAAGGCACTTCAGTGGACCTTTAATATGTGCTTTGTTGAATCTGACGTTTTGAATCTCCAACATTTTACTCTCACTATAATGCATGATCGCATGTGCTCTGTGTAACGTTATACTGCAGCGACACAAAGACTTGCCACAAAAGTTGATGCTTTAGTGATGCTCAGAAATGTGTTAATCATTCGTCATCATCAGCGTAGTCATCTCTCTCTGTTTATGTCGTAAGTGAAATCTACCTGCAATGTAAAAGTATGTACATCTGTACTGCAATGTAACATGCTACAGCTAGCTTTAAGCTAACCGGGTCCCTTCAGTGACTCGCAATATTTTACTGGTTTACTGATGTTACTGATTGGGCGATGCAAATATTTGGGGCGTAACTATTAATGATCGGGAATATAGCCTAACAGTCGGTGTTATGTTGGAATTGACCTATTTTTCTGTGGTCTTTTGCAAACACTAGATTTCTATAAGAAGGAGGAAATGTTGGTGTTTGAGACTGATGGTATGTCATGTCTATCTACCGAACTGTTATTATTCAACTATGCCAAGGTAAACACAGTTTTCCATTCTATGGCGCCTTTAAAACAATAAACACATACAGTGGTGTGGAAAACTGTTGGCCCCCTTCCTGATTTTATTTTATTTTATTTTATTTTATTGCATGTGTCACACTTTGTTTCAGATCATCAAACAAATTAAATTTACCTTTTGGTCTACTTAACTGAGGCAGGACCTATTTACGATTTCTTTATTGCGAACAGGTGTGGCCGTGATCAGGCCTGGGTGTGGCTAGAGAAACTGAACTCGGGTATGATAAAACACAGTTATGTTTTAACTAGGGAAGGGACTTTAACGCGTTAATTTAGATTAATTAATTACACAAAAATAACGCGTACATTTTTTTTTTAACGTATTTTAATCGAACTTATTTTTGGACCGCAGAATGTTTCTCACTGGATGAGTTTCGGCGGACTGAAAGTGCTTGGAAACATCCCTGTTTAAACTGGCAACAACATACTGTACGATTATGAATATGAGCCATAAATCGCATCATATTAATAACAAGGTAATCAGTGGTGGAACGTTAGTGGTGCCGGAAAAAAAGTGGGTATATATGCTTCATTTATGAATATCTTTTTTAGCTTTCTATTTGAACTCATTTGTTACTGGATCCTTGGACTGAAAGGTTTATAGGGTTCACTGGTTTAAGGAAGTTCTGATCATAAAACTCGGCTCCTTTTTAGGTATTGGTATTGTTTTCGTTATTATGTACTGTTTAAATTAAATAACTAGGGTGCGGGAGACGCAGCAGGCGCACACACATTAGGCGCCATAACCAAATACATTTCAAAGCAATACGGCGCCACAATCCTGACTGCATTATTGCTGCCTTTATTGTGTGTTTTTAGCGAATATTTACATTCATTCACATATGACTGGATGTGGTTGACTGTCATGATTTTGGCTAATGCAGGATAATGCGCATCAGAGGAGATTTAAATAGGCATAGCACCAGGCCTGCAGAGCTGAATGTGCGTTCGCTTGATGCGCTTGTGGCTGGCAGCGGGAGCTGCTTGGCGCTTTCTTGACGTGACGTGTTGATAACCTTATCAAAGAACTTAATAAAATATGAAAATAGATATTCCCAAATATGTAATATAGGCTATAGGGAATTGCACGCAACATACATTGATTTTTTATTTTATTTTGTTTTTAATGACCTGCCCTGCAAATAAAGTGACAATTTCTTTACCTGCCCCAACCCGACCCGCAGGTTACCCGAGACGACCCGCCCATTACTACTACCTATAGGTACCTATACCTATAGGGTACCTGAATTTCTGAAATGTAGGCTACTATATTTCTAAATATCCTATTGCTACACTTAATGGCAATATTGCACTGGTCTGTTGGACTTGGTTGAACAAAAATAAACAATATTTTGTTGCTTAAGCTTACGTATTCAGTCATTATTCAATGGTATACTAAAAATCCATATGAAAAAAACTTACTTCTCACTGTTCTCAGGTCAAATATTTATATGCGATTAAAATGCGATTAATTTCGATTTATTAATTACAAAGCCTCTAATTAATTAGATTAATTTTTTTTAATCGAGTCCCGGCCTTAGTTTTAACACTTTTTCACACAGGGACATGTGGGATTGGATTTTGTCTTCCCTTCATTAAAAGAAACCTTAATTTAAAAACTGCATCTTGTGTTATCAGCTGTAACGTAAATAAGCATATCTGTGGTATTTATCACATTAAATTGATGGATATAATTTAAGTTAAAGTTCTTTTTATATAAAAATAAGTATGATAAAAAAAGGAAAAAGAAAGTATATTTGGGAATAAACACATAAAATTACGATTTTAGCTTTAAGAAAAGTTTATTTATTTTATTTTTAGAATACAATATTAATAGTCGTTCAGACCGATGAGAATTAAACTGTTGCCATAAAGTCATTCCCCATTTGATCTTTTAGGTCTGGTCCACACTAATACATTTTCATTTGAAAACGCCTTATTTTCTTTCTCTCTCTCTGTTTTGGCCTTCTGTCCACACTGAGACGGCATTTTTATCAAGGAAAACTAATGTCATTAAATTGTTCACTCCAATTTTCCTGTTTTTATACTAAAAGTGTCATTTTTCTTGTGAAAAGTACTTGCTTTATTTTACTTAATGTCGGGATAAAATTAAACTGATGCCAAAGCTCAGCATTTTGTTCACGTTCTCCTCCATCAGTTTGAGAACCACTGGTTTATACTGTTCTCATGTTAAATACAGCACCTTCTTTATAAATATGCCCTACTGCTCCACTCTGATGCTCCTGAACAGTGGTCATCAATTTATTTACTTAATTACATTAATATTATTTGAATTATCTTATGTTTTATTGTCTTTAATTCAACTTGCTTTATGTTTACAGCTCTCTTTCTCCTATTTTGTGCTGTTTTTCTATATGTCCTACATTGTCTAAAACAACATACATATATATATATATATATATTAAATGATCTTATTAGAGGAAATTGCATGAAAAGTATCATCCGTTCCATTTGTATAGTCTCAATGAGCTTTTCTGAGGTTTCAGGCATGCACAGTGAGGCAAATTTAACACTTTCTTACATTCAAGTGTGGACGAGAAACTTTTGGAAAACACCTGAAAACGCTAGTGTGGATGGAGAAAATTTTAAAACAAAAAACGCTGTGTTCATTTGTATCCGGATTTATTTAGATATAGCTTTAGCTACAGCTGTCTGTTTTATTTGCTTAGAAATACTTTAAATGACCAAATGTAGTCAGCATGCAGTAGCCAAATGTGATTACTTACATTTCAAGGTTTTTGTAAAATAACTTTAACTTAAATAATTCAATGGTTTTAATATTAGAAACAGATATTGGGTTTAATATTACAGAAAAATATATAGTTTTGTAGGCTTATTTCTTATGATTGTTACAACTTAAATGCATGATGTCATAATAACACATGTTCAGTGTGAACGCAGGATATTGAAGGCAGTGTTAGTATTTGTCATGTGATCTCAACACTTCTGTCAAATGTCTTAACATTTCATTATTCATAATATTCCTTTCTGTAGTGAATTCATCTTTAAGAATAAAAACCAACCTGTTAGTTCCTCAGTTTCTTCATGTTTGACTCTGAATGTTTGTTCAATCTTCATGTCTTCAATCTCCTCTTTAATAAACGCCATCTTTATAATAGTGTGTCACATGGATCTCTGTTGATTCTCCAGGAGGTTTTCTGTGTGTTTGTACACTTTGTCCTGTTTAAGATGAGAATAATTAATAGAAAGGAAAATCAAAGCAAACTAAATCTTTTGGTGAGTCTCAATGCTGGTTCAGTAGTCAGTGCACTAGGAAGACAGTCAGAGAGTTAATAGACTTCTGTATAACAATTTACAAAATATATACAAATTACACAGAGGGTTCATGTTTAGGCAGGCTATTTTGATTTATATTTAGTATTCGATTATTTGTACATCATATCTAATATACTTTCATGAAATCATTCTCGGTTGTGATTCTCTCGTGTTTGTTGTCGTTTGTAGTCCACGTGCCGCTGAATCGAATCACTGAATCATTTCACAAATGATTTGATTCAAATGATTCGGATTCTCAGTTTCTCTCATCACTTATCATCACCATTGATTCATTATATATAGAGAGAAATGAGACGCACATTCTCTGATACTAATGGCTAACGTCTTCAGTAACTCTAAAGCATTGGAACGTTATATTTCATAATGATGATTTATTTTACATAGCTTGTAAAAACGCTTTAATTGGTGTCCATTGGTTTAAAAACTTTAAAACCACAAACCTTTCTTCGGGTGAATCTCAACAGATGAGGAGCGCGGCGCAGCGCAGCTTTATGACGTCACATCATCAGAGCAAAATAAAAGTCCCATTCGTTTACTGCTCTCTAGAATCACATTATAGAAATGTTGATTATAGAATAGAATTTCGTACCCATATGATGATGCTTTTCTAAAGTTACAACATTGTGAATCTATTAATATTATTCTAATTTTTTGTGTACATTTATAACACTTTGTTTTATGTTTTTATACCTTGTCATTAAATTCACATAAAATTAGTTCATGCTGCTGTGTAACTGTTACAAAGAGGATGATGGCAAATTTAGTCTGTCACTCTTTGGACTATTGTAATCAATCTGTGTTGGTTTGTTTGTGTATTTGTGTATTTATTTATTCCTCTTTTGGAAAGTTACTGAAACACTGTCAGGGATTTTATTTTCTTTTGCTATTGAGGCAATTGAAAAATAAATAAATTATGTCGCAGTTTCTATTTACCACTAAAAAGGTTTATTTATTGTGAATGATAATGAAATATGATTTACATTTCCACAGATTATCTTTTTTAAAATGTGCATATAATCTGTGCTAAAATATGATTATAATATGAACTATTAAGATCTCAGTTTTCAGTTGCTGCAAATGTACAAACAAAAGTCATTAATAACAGATCCACACTGAAAAATATAGATATAAAGGATACTATGGTCTGTATTTGATTTTACTTATTTCAGTGATAATGTTCTTTTATGTAAGCAATTTTGTTTTTAAAAACACTTTTTTTTTCAGTGTAAAGGAATATGGTTCATTGATTTTTACCTTTTCAGTTTCCTTAATTTGCACAAACATGCAAACATATTACTCATATCTTCTTTTATCAACAGTGAAAAGTTCAGATAATAAATACACAATAAACAGTTTATTAGAAACTTTAACTAGAAATCAGCAAAACAAAAAAGTATGTTATGTTGTATTAGTGTTATGATTTTAGTTAAGTTTCATTCACCTGCAGGAAAATGAAGATCAGGAGACTGAGTGAATCTTCATCAGATCTTGTTTGAGCTGGTCCTGTATATCTTTGCATGTGGAACGATTTCCTGGGAAGAAAGGGAGCAGGCAGATGACGGAATGGCGGCTTCTGGAGGAGGGGAGCGCATACGTTTGTCTGTTAATCGTGAGCTTCAGGCGGTTGGCAACAACTGGACTGTGAATCAGGTATATCAGGTATATCACTGAATTCATTGCTGAACTGCCTTGAACTTCAAATTGATTGTTTACAATAATGCGTTATTTACACACTATTGTGCGGTTTAAATACTGTGCAGTGCTTTGTTACAATCTGTAATGTTAAAAGCGCTATATAAATAAGGGTGACTTGACTTGACTTGACTTGAATGGTCAGGGGGTCGGGGAGTGACGGATTTGAAAGTGAGGAAGGGGAAATGGATGTAGGACGTGCATGTTTAGACGAATGGAAAGTAGTAGTAAGCAAAAAAACGGAAAAGTAAAGATAGAGATGATTCAGATAATGGTTACATTACTAAAGAAAAAAAACAATGAAAAAGAATGAAGATGAGTTCAAAGTATTTATCAAACTGTTGCAAGAGGGTAATACTTTTGACGAGTAGAGTCCGATCCAACTAACTAAAACTCTACTCTAATTGGGGAGATAAGATGCGCCAAAAAATTGAGGAATGGTTCTTTATTGGTAATATGTAAAAATGTGGAACAACAACAGAAAGCAATAAAGATCGATAAACTAAATGGTCATCGAGGGCATTGTTCAATGGCGTATGGGAAAACACTTGTTAGAGGTGTAATCTCAGGTATTCCTCTAAGCGAGTCAGTGGATTCAGTGAAAGAAGGAATAAACGGTGTTAAAGTAAGGTAAGCAAAACCACATGGAATGGAAATATATGTGACAGTTTATCAATAGTACTAATTCTTGAGGAAGATAAACTCCCAGATAAAGTGTTTATAGGATACATGAGTTATGATGTCAAGGCCTACATTCCCCCACCTGTGTGGTGTTTCAAATGTCAAAGATATGGGCAAGTTCTGTGATTCTATTGGTTGAACTACTCCAATGGAGAGTTTGGAACATGATTAAAAAATGAAAGGGAATGGAAGGGATTAATTACATTTAATTTAGCTCAAAGGGAATCGAATATGATTCAATAGGGAATTTAAACAGAGTCGCTTGCTTTACGGCTGTTCAGAGTCGACCCGCGATTCATTAAACAAACCGTACAACGTAACTCTGCAAAGGATATTACTATCCAGAATATAGTGATAACACTATATATTGGCACAGTAGCAAAATCTGCAGTTTAAGACATTAACTTGTAAGCACAAAACACAAGATACTTATCTTTTCTAATAAAAATATGATTTTATTGGATAAACCTAACACATAACACATACAAACTAATCTAACATAAACACACGCATTCACACAAGTTGCAGAAAGAGAAAGTGAGGAAAGAATGAGTTTAAAGGAATGAAAATATGAAGTCCCAAGTTTATAGCAATATGTGCAATTGCTTAGACCTGAACAACCATCAATCACTTAATTAACCCTCGTATTGAGTCTCTCAAAGAGGTTATTAAACTTTATCAAATGCACCAGTTCAGTGAGAATCTGAAGGTTGTACTTGCGTTGCCTTTGTATCGAGGGGATTCTTTTCGTGCGTCGTTCCAAAAGGGGTTTCCCGGGGTTGCTGATTGGATGGGAGTTCGGTCATTGGACAAGAAGTCTTGGGCGTTGGCTTGAGGATGCGAGTTGTGCTGTTAAAGTTGAGGTCAGCGAAGACGTTTGGGTCGGTCGCGGCTTGCACAAAACTGAACTAGAACACGAAACTCTCAACGGAAAGAAATAAAAGAATTAAAGTAAAAGACAGGAATGTAATGATCTCCTCATGTTTCCTTTAGAGGAGCAGGCTTGCATGCTGGTGTCACCGGGGTGGTGAATCGAATGACCAGCCGCCCCCCCGTCTGACTGTCTTTACACCCCACCACCGCGAGGAGCCGACACCACAGGCCCGCAACAAATGGACAAAACAGACGGGAGAAGATGATTTCCCAAGGAATAACAATCTTTATTGAACACAATTTATCAATTAACTCAGACGTAATGGACTTCAACGTCTTCCAGGTCTTCTTTCCACTACAGGTAAATACCTTCGTCAGTGCACAGTAATTGAACAGTAATCCAACAGCTTACTTCACCAGCGATGCTGCATACTTCAGGACTCAGACGGTAGGTAGGGGGGTTAAGGTTTCTTTTCAGTACAGAATACTTTCGTTGGTGCACAATAGGGAGGCAGTGGTTGATGAGCTTACTTCACCAGCAATGCTGCATACTTCCAGACTTAGGCATTAAGCAGGAAGGTAAGGATTCCTCTCAGTACAGGATACTTTCGTCGGTGCACAATAGGGAGACAGTAGTTTAAAAGCTTACTTCGCCAGCAATGCTGCATACTTCCAGACGCAGACGGTAAGTAAAGAGGTGAGGATTAGGGCTCCAGCAGAAGAGAGGTGGATAATATTTCCCCAGCGTAGCTGTACACTCACAGGACTCAGGCAGAGAAGAGGTTAATAATATTTCACTAGCGTAGCTGTACACTCACAGGGCTCAGGCAGAGAAGAGGTTACTTGTATTTCACCAGTATTGCTGTATACTCACAAGGCTCAGGCAGTGAAGAGGTTGATAGTATTTCTTTCCACAAACGTGTAAGCAGGGGTTGGGCCACTTCTCAGCGAAGACACACCACACTCGTGTTCACTTCAAATCCACAGCAATGAGTCCGTATATATCAATTTGACAAAAGCACCGCAATTCACTCACACAATAGGGCTGATCCGAGCCTCAATCCATCCGTTCCACTCACGTCGGGGATATTCAGTTCTCGATTCCTCTTCAACACACTCTGAAACATATAGCTTCCCCACCAGTAAGATCTACATATACTGTATCCTCTTCAAGCTTTCTAAATGTTGGAAAGATGGAATCCATTCACTTAACTTTCTCTCTCTCTTCCCAGCAGAGATCCGATCGATAAATTCATCCAGTAGACGTCCATGGGTGACTTCCGCTCCAAACGAACTTTCACAAACAAACTTGTGTCTGGAACTGCCCTGGCACCCCCAACTTCTCTCCCCGAAAGCAAACCTCCCCCCCAGGAAAAAACCACCCAGGAAAAACAACCCTCTCCCAGAGAACAACCCTCTCCCAGAAAACAACGCTGGAAAACAACCGCCCGGAAGCTTCTCTGAATGGTCCTTTCATGTCTGTCTCTGAAGCACACACACCTGCCGTGCATTAGCACCAATCAGGCCGGCCAATGCCTCTGCCACACCCGGAGCCAGAGTGAGATGTGCCACACCCAAATCGTTCCCTCGGGAAACCCGTACCCCGTCCAAAGGGTTCCGCTCGCTGAGCGTTTCTGTCATCCATGACATCCCCCCCTACCAATCGGTTCCTTCAATTCCATTCACCGTACCTCTCAGTCCCTGTAATCCAGCCAGATATTCCGCCTGTGCCTTCCAATCGTGCAAACTCAACTCCGATCCTGGCCCTCCATAACGCTGTGCCCAAGGAGCTCCCATAAAGATCGACATGACTTGCGGACAAGCTGCTGGTGCCTCTTCGTCCACCATCGCGTACCTGTGGCCGCTACAACTCACGGTGGTATACCCTGCCGACTACGCCAAATCTGTCACAGGTCGGGGGGCCAAACCAGACTGCACCCACCCCAGTACCCAATACCACCTTGAGGAGCGTGTCAAAGACCAGACAGACAAGAGGAATAAAATTAACAGCTTTTATTGTATAAAATTAATTTAAAAAGTACTAGTAGAGCTTCGGGGTCCCCCAACAGGTACAAGGGTCAAACCTCTGACCCAAGGAGGGCAGGGAATTCTTCAGGATCACTCGTGCCAGAGTGTATCGACTAGGGGAGGAGGGGGTCGGCCACCGGCCCGGCGAACGGGTAAGTCTCCAGATAAACAGAACTTCTCAGGACGTAGAGCGGGGCGGGGTCTTCCACTGGACAAACAGGTGAGTATCCAGGTAAGCAGAACTTCCTAATACGTAGAGCGGGGCGGGGACTTCCACTGGACAGACAGGTAAGTATTCAGATAACAGAGCTTCTTAGGACAGAGAACGGAGCGGGGTCTTCCACTGGGCAAACAAGCGGATATAGGTAAGCAAAACTTACTACTACGTAGAGCGGGGCGGGGTCTTCCACTGGACAGACAGGTGGGTATCCAGATAAGCAGAACTTCTTGATACATAGAGCGGGGCGGGGTCTTCCACTGGACAGACAGGTAAGTATTCAGGTAACAGAACCTCTTAGGACGTAGAACAGAGCGGGGTCTTGTGACTGAGGAACGTCCTTCCTTGGATGGACAGGTAGGTATCCAGGTAAGCAGACCTCCTCTATTTGAGCAGAACAGAGAGAGTTGACACACACATATACACTTTCCCTTAATGCAAAGACGAGGCTTACGGCTGGAGTGTGTTACAATGAAACAGGTGGGGAAACTCCAACATGCGGCTCTCCTTCAAGGCTAACGCCTGGCGTGTGGTTCAGTGCAGCCGACAGGAAATCTCCAACATTTGTCTCTCCTTCCGACAGGTATCTCATAAGAGGATGTTTGCAGAAGACTTCTCTGGTTAACAGACAAAGTGGGTTATGTACACTCATACATACTCTTCCTCAATGCAGCGACGAGCTTACAACTGGAGCGTGTTTCAGTACAGCTGCCAGGAAATATCCAATGTTTGTCTCTCCTTCCAACAGATATCTCATAAGGGGATGTTTGCAGAAGACTTCTCTGTTTGACAGACACAGTAGGTTATGCACACACATTCACACTCTTCCTCAGTGCAAAGACAAAGCTTACGGCTGGGGTGTGTTGCAGTGAAGCAGACAGGAAATCTCCAATATGCGTCCCTCCTTCAATCTGGCGTCTCATAAGAGAATATTTGCAGAGGACTTCTCTATTTAACAGAACAGAGTGGATTATGCACACACATACATACTCTTTCTCAATGCAGCGACGAGGATACGACTGGAGTGTGTTTCAGTACAGCAGACAGGAAATCTCCAATGTTTGTCTCTCCTTCCAACAGGTATCTCATAAGAGGACGTTTGCAGACGACTTCTGTTTAACAGACACAGTGGGTTATGCACACACATTCACACTCTTCCTCAATGCAAAGACAAAGCTTACGGCTGGGGTGTGTTGCAGTGAAGCAGACAAGGAATCTCCAATGTTTGTCTCTCCTCCAATCAGGCGTCTCATAAGGGGATATTTGCAGAGGACTTCTCTATTTAGCAAACAGGGTTACCTAAGCACACACAGGCTTCAACATACCAAGATGAAATATTCAAATTCAAACCCCTGAAATCCCTCTTCAGCATCAGTGGATAAGGATAAGTTGAGGGGAACATACGGCTATTAATATATATATATTTTTTTAATTCCCAAACACTGCAACCCCACTTCAAACTATTACTGTGTGACACATCAATTCGAGCACTGCATATCCACTCTCTCACTCAGTGAAATAAGGCCGACACTCACCCAATAATTAATCCTTCCACAATCGTACTGAAACAGTTTTCATCAAATGGCGAGGAATTTCGGGTCCCTTCTTACTAACACGGTGGATAAATCCTCCTCAACACTCGTGATTACAACCTCATATCCAGCTCAATACGAATGCATACTTCCAACAAATCCAATATCATAGTACTTATCTCCCTTCCGATGGCAATGATGTTCCTCCAGTCCTCATTCAATCTCCATAACTCACTCACTTTCCAGCCTTCACGTCTTCAACTCGGGTGTACGTAGTCGCTGTTGTCCACTCAATACAGCCGAATCTGCACATCCCACTCCAAGCCTCCACAATTTAACAACACCACGAAACTTCCATCGAGGGAGCACCGACAAAAAGGACTTCCCTCAGGGGAGAGAAGAGAACCAACCGCCTGAACTGTCTGCTCACTTTCCTTTTATATCCTCCGTTTGTCTACACAGCCTCCTCACACGCCACCGCATCAATCTCCCGCACCTGAAGTCAATCTGTCCTCAGCCGCCGTTGTTATGGCGACAGATACGCTGCCGAAACCGGCCCGGTGTTACAATGACACCGTCCCGGGGGAACACAAATTCGGCCGAACTTAGTTCCGCCTTAACTTTGTCACTTCGTGACATACCCCCGTGCTAAAACGTTCTAGTCCCTAGAACGGGACCTGGTTACCCAATCTCCATACCTCACTGGGGGCTGGCCTCGGTTTCGCTGCATTGAGGAAGAGTATGTATGAGTGTACATAACCCACTTTGTCTGTTAACCAGAGAAGTCTTCTGCAAACATCCTCTTATGAGATACCTGTCGGAAGGAGAGACAAATGTTGGAGATTTCCTGTCGGCTGCACTGAACCACACGCCAGGCGTTAGCCTTGAAGGAGAGCCGCATGTTGGAGTTTCCCCGCCTGTTTCATTGTAACACACTCCAGCCGTAAGCCTTGTCTTTGCATTAAGGGAAAGTGTATATGTGTGTGTCAACTCTCTCTGTTCTGCTCAAATAGAGGAGGTCTGCTTACCTGGATACCTACCTGTCCATCCAAGGAAGGACGTTCCTCAGTCACGAGACCCCGCTCTGTTCTACGTCCTAAGAGGTTCTGTTACCTGAATACTTACCTGTCTGTCCAGTGGAAGACCCCGCCCCGCTCTACGTATCAAGAAGTTCTGCTTATCTGGATACCCACCTGTCTGTCCAGTGGAAGACCCCGCCCCGCTCTACGTAGTAGTAAGTTTTGCTTACCTATATCCGCTTGTTTGCACAGTGGAAGAGCCCGCTCCGTTCTCTGTCCTAAGAAGCTCTGTTATCTGAATACTTACCTGTCTGTCCAGTGGAAGTCCCCGCCCCGCTCTACGTATTAGGAAGTTCTGCTTACCTGGATACTCACCTGTTTGTCCAGTGGAAGACCCCGCCCTGCTCTACGTCCTGAGAAGTTCTGCTTATCTGGAGACTTACCCGTTCGCCGGGCCGGTGGCCGACCCCCTCCTCCCCTAGTCGATACACTCTGGCACGAGTGATCCTGAAGAATTCCCTGCCCTCCTTGGGTCAGAGGTTTGACCCTTGTACCTGTTGGGGGACCCCGAAGCTCTACTAGTACTTTTTAAATTAATTTTATACAATAAAAGCTGTTAATTTTATTCCTCTTGTCTGTCTGGTCTTTGACACGCTCCTCAAGGTGGTATTGGGTACTGGGGTGGGTGCAGTCTGGTTTGGCCCCCCGACCTGTGACACTGGCATGCAGCCGTAGAGAGCAAGGGTATGGAGTAAGCGCGTAAGAGAAGAGTAAGAGAGTGATTGTAAGAGAGAGATTTGAGGGTGTCCTGAGTTTTTAAACTCAGCTTTTGGACACATCCCAAATGGTGTCTTGACCAATTAAAACAATGTCCTAACTCAGGGTGCTGTTAGTTTCCCCTCCCAAACCATAAATCACAATGTTATCTTATCAGTCCCTTGGGTCCCAACTTTCCCACTCTTGGCAGAGTTAAATTTGAACATGATTTCGATAACAAGACTAAAAAATTTTTTACAAAGAATTGAATTACAGAAACATTTTGAGAATGCCATTTCAAGACCGTGCATATCAAACACCAATATAAACATTAAACTATTCAATAGTTATCAATAGGGACATACACAATAAGTGATTAAAACATAATAGGCAAATGTATGGGTTACATATATGAATAGGAAATTATACATAGAAATTATGAGTTGCTCCTAAGTTCTTTAGCACATTTTAGGTGTATATATATATATATATGGAAAGGCAGTGTCACGTGTGAGAGAGGAGGTCTGGGTCCAAATGCAGGTGAGTAATTTACTAAATAAACAAAACGCAACAAAAAGCCAAGCACGGCACAAAACTGAACACAAAATAAACAGAACAGAGAACACGATCTAGAGCTGGGGTTTCAAGAATTCAATTCAATTTCAATTCAAGTTTATTTGTATAGCGCTTTTTACAATACAAATTGTTGCAGAGCAGCTGTACAAAAGTTTTAGGCTACTACAATATATTTAGTAGCTTATTAGTGGTGAATACTGTATGTTGAGTCGATGTACATATGATATAAATATTAAAATCAGTAACTGTGTAATCAAACAGATGATGAACACTAATTGCAATGGTTATGTGCTGTAATCAACTTGTAGGAAAATTATGTAGTGCTGTATGTTGTTTCAAGGCTGGCATCATCTGTGGTCCTCTGAGGGGTTGGCATCATCTCTTCTTCTGAATCCGGGCTGAATCTTGTGGAAATCCCGTGGCAGAGACAGAGAAACAAAGAAATAATTCGCGTAGCTGCTGTTCCAACTTCCGACCAAACAAAAATGATGGTTTAGCCCAAGCTGAAGAATATTAATGTGCATTTGATCAGATGTAACTGAAATTACAACGTTATGAGATACATTATGCGAATGCTTGGCTAAAGAGATGAGTCTTTAATCTAGATTTAAACATAGAAAGTGTGTCTGAACCCCGAACGTTATCAGGAAGGCTATTCCAGAGTTTGGGAGCCAAATGAGAAAAGGCTCTCCCTCCTTTAGTGGACTTTGCTATCCTAGGTACTACCAAAAGTCCAGAGTTTTGCGACCTTAGGGAGCGTGAGGGATTGTAGCGTAGTAGGAGACTAGTTAGGTATGCAGGAGCTAAACAATTAAGGGCCTTATAGGTAAGAAGTAATATTTTGTAAGTGATACGGAACTTACTTTTGTAAGTAGCCAGTGTAGAGACTGTAAAATTGGGGTAATATGATCATATTTTCTTGACCTGGTAAGGACTCTAGCAGCTGCATTTTGGACTACCTGTAGCTTCCCAGCCAGCAATGACTTGTGGGGCCCAGCTGGGTTAACTAGGGGTTCCATGGGAACTGTGTGGGCATGGGCTTTGGCTGGGTGAAATCAGCGGGTCCCATGTAGGTTTTGTAGTGTGAGTCCCACATAGGAAGCCCATATGAGCTGATTACATGGGCCACATAAGGGACAGGCATGGGCCAAGTGGGCATGGGTTTAATCTGGGAACACATAAATGGGTCTTGCATGGCATATTTATAGGCCAAGAGGGCATGGGTTTGGTCTGGGAACACATAAATGGGTCTTGCATGGCATATTTATGGGCCAAGTGGGCATGGGTTTGATCTGGGAATGCATATATGGGTCTTGAATGGCATATTTATGGGCCAAGTGGGCATGGGTTTGATCTGGGAACACATATATGGGTCTTGAATGGCATATTTATGGGTAAAGTGGGCATGGGTTTGAACTGGGAACACATATATGGGTCTTGAATGGCATATTTATGGGCCAAGTGGGCATGGGTTTGATCTGGGAACACATATATGGGTCTTGAATGGCATATTTATGGGCCAAGTGGGCATGGGTTTGATCTGGGAACACATATATGGGTCTTGAATGGCATATTTATGGGTCAAGTGGGCATGGGTTTGATCTGGGAACACATATATGGGTCCTGCATGACATATTCATGGGCCAAGTGGGCATGGGTTTGATCTGGGAACACATATGGGTCTTGAATGGCATATTTATGGGCCAAGTGGGCATGGGTTTGATCTGGGAACACATATATGGGTCTTGAATGGCATATTCATAGGCCAAGTGGGCATGGGTTTGATCTAGGAACGCATATATGGGTCTTGAATGGCATATTTATGGGCCAAGTGGACATGGGATTGATCTGGGAACGCATATATGGGTCTTGAATGGCATATTTATGGGCCAAGTGGGCATGGGATTGATCTGGGAACGCATATATGGGTCTTGAATGTAGAGCCCTGCACGGGCCTTAAATCTAAGCCCTAGCCCAGCCCTGGCCCGAAACGCACAGGCTGTAGCTTGGCCCGTGTCCGACAGCTTATCAAAAATTTTGGCCCGAGTCCGACCCGAAGCCCGTCTTTTTTTCCGCCAAACAGCTTATACTGTTACAGCGATTAAAATAGACCAGATTCGTATTTAATAGAAAGTTTATGTTTTTTCGTTTCGTTTTTTTTATCAGAACAATTTAGAGAAATGTTTGGAGTTTTTTGTTTTTTTGTTTTTTAAATGTAAGTTTTAGTTTTTTAAGTGACATCGATATCCAAGCGGTATGTGGTCCACAGTGAGTTTACTCAATTTAACCTATATATCAAATCAACACTTGACTAGTCTACAATGCAATCCACAGATATAAAACAAACATAAATATATCACAATGTTAGGTTTAAAGTTTATTATCACCATCTCAGAACAAAGGCATTTCGAACAGGGCAGGCAGCTCTGCTGCGCAAAACGGAACATACAAAGTCACTGTGGTAAAGTAAACGAATAATGAACAAATATATAAAGAATAAATGATAATATAGAAAACTTCAAAAACACAACTTTACCACGTGGCTGAAAATCTCTGTGCTGCGCAGAGTATGTAAGAGCCCCAGATAGCAAAAATCATCTGGCCCAGATCTGGCCCAGACCTATCGCAAGTTCTGGGCCAGATCCGCGCAACGGACTCGGGCCGGTTTTGTACGGCACAACGGGCCAATACCGGCACGGATCCGTTTTTCCGCATCTGGACCAGAACTGGGCCAGCCCCGGGCCAGATGTGGAGTCCTTTATGGTGATTTGGCCCAAACGTGGGCCGCATCTGGTCCAGTACCAGGCCGGATCTGGGCCAGTACCATTCCGGATCTGGGCCAATACCATGTCAGATCTGGTTCAGTACCATGCTGGATCTGGGCCAGTACCATTCCGGATCTGGGCCAGTGCCATGCCAGATCTGGGCCAGTGCCATGCCAGATCTGGACCAGTACCATTCCGGATCTGGGCCAGTACGATGCCAGATCTGGTTCAGTACCATGCCGGATCTGGGCCAGTACCATGCCGGATCTGGGCCAGCTCGTTTTTTTATATATAAATAGACCTACACACACACAAACACAAATTGTATACACAACTAGAATTTTAATACAGTTTGTTTATTTGTATAGCGCTTTTCACAATACATATATCAATGCAGCTTTACAGAAAAAGCCTGTTTTGTTGTTACTTGATAAGACAAATCATACAAGTAAATTTATGACTTTATAGTGACTACAAGCATCTTATATAATGCATAATTATCTTACTGTCTTATACCACCTTTTTGTTGAGTTGTAAAATGAAGCTCTAAATCAACAAAAACTTTAAAAGTACTGATTTAGATGTATAGACAATAATTTTACTGAACATTTTACTGAATATTTTTTTGTTAGAAAACAAGACTTAATATCTTAAGTGATTTTACTTGTCAGGTATAGGCATCTTAATTTCAGAATATTTAGATATTTATACTAGAAGACAAGACAAAACACAGCAGCATATTCATAATAAAACAACTGAATTACTACACAAAACAAGAGCAAAAGATGGTCCACTTTGCATTTTTTCTTTCATTTTGATCTTTTTTGCACAAAAGAAAAAATTAACGTTTATTTAAAACACTATTCCAAGTAGTACATGTCTCTAATTCTAGTGCTTACTTACTGTACAAAATATTTGCAAAGATTAAAACAAGTCACAAGCCTACACAATGGGAATGAAAAGAAACTGAATAATTACCACAGGGAAAGTTCTTATACTACAAATGTGTTGTCACCATTGTGTGCTTGAGTTGGTTCTAGTTGAAATAGTCTTCTTCAATGTCGTTTTTAAGGTAAATGCAAGCCCTCTTGCTGACTCCAGACATTTCTTTCCTTTTCGTTGTCTCTAAAAATAAGATTAAAATTGGGAAAAAAATGTTATTACCATCTCTCCATCTCTCTCTCTCTATATATATATATATATACAGGAGTCAACATTTGAAGTGAAACCTTTCAAAACCTTCCATCAAAATTTTCCTAAAACCAAAAGGAATGGAAAATTTTGATGAACTTTTTTGATCTAAGTGTACTAACACCTTGCAGAATATGCAAAATGTTAATTATTTAACAAAATAAGATAGATTATACAAAATGCTTGTCATTTTTATTACTGACCTGAATCAGACATTTCACATAAAATGTTTACATACAGTCCACAAGCAAAAATAGTTGAATTTATAAAAAATACCATTTTCAAAAGTTTACATACGTTTAATTCTTAATACTGTGTTGTTGCCTAAATGATTCACAGCTGTTTTTTGTTTGTTTGTTTATTGATAGTTATTCATGAGTCCCTTGTTTGTTCTGGGGTCCGTTTCCCGTACAACGACATAACTCGCTGGTTAACCTCCATAGTACGATGCATCGTTGTGGAAACGAACTAGCTAGTCACAAGTGTTTCCCGAACACGGTCGCATCTCCGTCGTTTGAACCACATTAGTTCAACAACTTAGGGCCGTTGTTAATGACGTCACCGAGTAATAACTTCTGTTATTTAACTGATTAGGGTCTCTAAAAAATGCAGCTTTATTGAACATGGCACCTATGACTAATTTACTATTTTTGTTCCCTGTCATTTCTCTTTATTTGATGTTTGATTCATTGCGCGTTCTCTCTTACGTCATACTCCGGGGTTCCCTCAGGCATTTGTATAAACTATTCATAAACAACGCTTAAAATGACGCACAAAAATACATAGAGTAAAACGCATTTATTTTTAGATAAAATTGAGGATATAGATTGTACTGCGTGTTAGCTTGCAAACTGTGACCAAGAACATAATTTATTAAGCCCACATGTGTTACTAAGAAGCAACGATGCTTCTAACCACAGGTCGAGAGCTGTAGTTCCAACCAAGTAAGTTTCTGACGCTGTTTGCGAATGTTCGTTTGAACTATGGTGTTGGGAAACACCCAATCGTTGAACTATGATGGTAACGACGGAACTTGCGACCATAGTTGGCTAACGATGCTTTTGGGAAACGCACCCCTGAACAGTTAAACTGCCCGCTGTTCTTTTTCAGGTCCTATTTTAAATAAATCACGTTCTTGTGAATCATAAAATTTTGATAACTAAGTACCAATAAGAATCCAGCAGCAAATCAGGATATTATAATAGATATATGCTATACATATTTATGATTGGAATAATTTCTGAACGATCATTCATGTGACATTGAAGACTGGAGTAATGATGCTAAAAAAATCACAGTAATAAATTGCATTTTAAAATATATTAAAATAGGATATAGTTATTTCACAGTGTAATAATTTGTAACAATATTACTGTCACATGTTTGATCTGTTTTGGTTTAGTTAGTGTTTGCCCATAATTGGTTCTGTTCTTGTTCTCTTTAGTCAATTAGCAATTAACTCCACACACCTGTTTCTGTTTCTATTAGATGTGCTACCTCTCCTTGATTCCTTGTATTCGTTTTGTGGATTAAAAGGCTGTTTTTAAAATTTTCTTGCTTTGTGTACTCCATAGCCCACCAGCACACAAAACAATTACTTTTACTTACAATTACTTTATTTTTGATCAAATAAATTCAGCCTAAAGGGTGTGCGATATGTTTTAGCTAGTACTCAGCCGTTACCATAGTTGTTAGCCCATCACCACTAACCACCCAGCAATCTTAAACATTAAAAACAAATATAAGCATTTAAAATTCGTTAATAACATATAATTACATACCTGTGGGCCTGCCGTCTTCTTCATGTTAGCAATCCCTCTGATAACATAATTAGTTAGCTACAATCCAACACCGATCTAAGGAGCAATAAAAACACCAAACCTTTAAGTTAAGGAGTAACGTACACAACATAATAAGAAATACATTTATTAACAGAACAGTTTGATCACACCGTGTGACTTACCTTGGTGAAGTTAATGGTAGGAGTTTTGAGGTAGGAGCATAACGTTATGTCTGTATCTGTCTCGATCGTCTTCTGAACTCAAAAAAACAGCATGCTCGTTTCCACGGACGCGGCCCTGATCCGCTTTGTGACTGTTGTTCCCGCCCACTGAAACCCGGGCTGAATCCGTGTTACAGCACTGAAACGGATGTGGAATTGCCGGTTTGAAAACGGATCCGGCACGGAGTCAGCTGCTGTCTGGGCTCGTTTCCACGGAGGCGGCCCGGGTCCGCTCTGCGACTGTTGTTCCTGCCGACTGAAACCCGGGCTCGGGCCGAATCCGTGTTACAGCACTGAAACAGATGCGACTGTTATGCGGCTTTGCCGGTTTGAAAACGGATCCGGCACGGAGTCAGCTGCTGTCTGGGAGTGGAGCGGCAACAATTTCCCCCCGCGCTCCTTGCATTTAATAATCGCTCCGCTCCAGCTCCACTCCTCGCTCACTGATATCAGAAACACTGCTCCGCGTCAAAAAAAAAATTAAGTATGTTTGAAATGTAACAGTCCTGTTCATAAAATATAATAAAATAAAATAACAGGAGAGTTTCAAACATAGTGTGCAGTATTTGTTCCAACCACAGCTAATAATTGTCAGCATTAAAAGAGTATTGCTCCTTTATCCAGTGCAAAGTTTGTAATGAAAATAATAAGTTTTCGTCAGTTATTTTATCTACAGATCACATTATTTCTGATTTGAGTGATCCATCTCTATCAAGCTAAACATGTTTAACATATGATTTCCTGCTTAATGTGCAGTTATATTATGATCCATTGGCGTGAATTGTACTCATGATGGAGCGGTGGTGGAGCACTCTTGAAGAGAGTGAAAACCATGACGCTCCGACTTTTAAAAAAACCTGTTCCTTCCTCCATTCAAAATCACACCGCTCCACTCTGCTATAGAGTGTCAGTATGAAATATCAGTTTACATTTCCAAGCGTTCATTTTGCCATTAATTATAATAATCAGTGACACAGGTCTAATCTCATCATTTAAATCCAGAAGAACTGTGGCATCTCCAAGATGCTTAAAGAAACCTACCAGCAAAGCAGTACTGTTAAAAGTTTTAAGCACTTGTGTACAAATTCTGTAAAATTAGAATATTGATAAAAATATCATAAATGTTTTCTTTATCAATTAACTTCTTTTAACTAAATTAAATCAACATTTGGTGTGACCATCATCTTGTGTTTAAAGCAGCTTTTGCACTAGGTGCACTTGCGGATAGTTTTTCAGGTTGGCAGGAGCAGGTCTCTTGAAGCATCTTGGAGATGTTGCCACAGTTCTTCTAGATTTAATCTGTCTCAGTTTGTTCTGTTTCTTCATGTCATTCTGTGCAGAATGGATGATGATATGATCAGATCTGTGTTTGGAGCACTGGCTGTTGTCAAATAAAAATTTTACTGGATTATTACAATTAATGTCAAAATTAATGTTTAAAAATATAAAATAAATTACCCATTGAAACACTACAGCAAAAGATAGACCTGACTGAATTAAAATCATTTTAGCTGGTAAAAATACTAGTGTTCTAATAATTTTGGACACCACTGTATATGGAGCCCATGGGAGTCAGTAGAATATTGTGGATTAAAATAAAATGATGTAGATGAGAACTCTAAATAACTGGTAAAGAAAAATTCAATAATCTAAATTGACATCTGAAGCTAATAAAATTGTTAATCTTGACAATTTTGTAGATGTATTGGTTTTGTATTTATTCAGTTTTAAAGGGCTAGTTAAGTTCTGACACAAATATTTCCTGCTGATAATTTACTCACCCCCTCCGTCATTCAATATGCTCGTGTCTGTCCCCAGCAGGCACAGGACGTCAACATGACGTCAGATTGACGTTGTTCCCCAACCACTATGACGTCTATCAGACGTTGCATTTTGGTTGGAAATGAAAATCGGGTTGACGTCAGAACCCAACGTCAGGCCGACGTCAATGTCCAACGTTGGCTCGACGTTGGATTTTGGTCACTTTCCTATGCACAGAGGTGTAAAATCCAGGTTCCATGAGTAAAAGTCCTCCCCAGTGTTTTGTTCCAATCACCTGGATTTTCTAATTAGCACAGTATTTCAACCAGGAGGACTGAGATTGGACCAAGTCATTCCTTTTGAGTCTCAAGCAAGTCTGAAGTAAAATCTCAAGCCCCTAAAGAGTTAAAGTTAATGAGATAACTGAATGATGATTGTGCATAAGTGATGAACATCTGCTGTTAACAAGCAGCATCATTGAAGGAAAGAGAAACACAAGAACTACAACTGACTTGAATCAACTGAACAAAACATTTCATCTCTCAAAATCTGATTAAACATCTCCACAAACAGCATCACCAGCTTCACTCATTACTAACCAGGTTGACTTTATTTCATGTCTGCAGAATCTCTTATTGAGAATTATAAGAGGTTTAGATGTTGATGTTTTATTGGTCAAGAAAAGAAAAGAAAAAAAAAAAAAACACAATGTCACCATAATTGTGGTCAAGGGTTGCTTTAGTTTGTCTCTTGACTCTTGGAGTAACTTAGTAAATTCACGAGTGAAGTAATTTCAATGCTGTTTTTCAGCAAACATTTGTGTGTTGAATTGAAAGCTTGCAGCAGCAGATAAATTCACACTTTCCCCATCTAACTAATTTAGATGAGCATCTTGAAGTGGTCTCTCTCTTTGATTTATTGAGTTACATGTAGCTATTGTAGAACTGCAATACAAAAAAAAAAACCTTATTAAACAAATGTCACTGTAATGCTTATGTATAGAAAGAAAAAACTGCGTCAGCTCAGGCTTTAAGACATGAAAACTTATCATACGCTCCTCAACAGTGGTGACAATAATTATTCATGCTGCATGATGGGAGTGTTTACTATGCTGTTACCCAACATGCATTGCAGCATGAAGCGTTTTGTTGATTGTCACCATTGTTGAGATACATATGCTGGTTCTTGATGTGTGTGTGTGTGTGTATCTAAGTGGTACAGATGTTAAAAAAAATGTTTATGTGTTATACAGGTTTTAAATTCGCTATAACTGTTAGAAGAACACTAGAGGTGCTTAACCTGTGGTAGTTTTGCAGATTTGATAGTGCAAAACCTTAACATAAGAAGAAAAGAAAGTTATTTTGTGTGTGTTCAAATAAGCTGTTAATGATTATCTCTTCATATAGAAATAGCTGCTCGCTGTACAGCTCTGATCTCACTGCTTTACAACACCATATGCATTGTAACAGAGAGATATCTAACGCAAGAATCAAGGGCACAACTAAAGCAAATACTGACCTCCACAATGGTCACATCATTTTAACCAATAAAACATCAACATCTGATACTCTATAATAACAACAGGTGTTCATCACTAATGCACAATCATCATTCAGTTATCTCAATAACTTTAACTCTTTGAGGACTTTTGCCTTGAGACTCAAAAGGAATGACTTGGTCCAATCTCTGTCCTCCTGGCTGAAAATCTGTGCTAATTAGCAAATCCAGGTGATTGGAACTAAATACTGGGGAGGACTTTTACTCACCGAACCTGGATTTTACACCTCTGAAAACGCAACCTAAAAACAACCAAATATCAACGTCTAATGATGTTACAGCTTGACGTTGTGTGGACGTTACCACTATGACGTCTATCAGACGTTGGGTTTTGGTTGCCATACCTGATGAATAAATGTCAGTATTTGATGTCAATATGACGTTGGTTTAAGATGTTGGCTCGACGTTGGATTTTGGTCACTTTCCAACACAACCTAAAATCAACCAAACATCAACATCATTTGACGTCGTTATTGGACGTCAAATAACGTTGTCTTTAGACGCTGGCTAGACGTTGAATTTTGGTCACCTGACGTCACAACCTAAATCTAACATAATATTAACGTCATATGACGTTGTGTGCCTGCTGGGTCTCTTTTTCTGTCGAAAAGGTTTTTGAGGAAAACATTCCAAGATTTTTCTCCATATTTCGATGGGAGCCAACGGGTTGAAGGTCCAAATTTAATTGTCAATGCAGCTTTAAAGGGCTCTACATCATCCCATCCCATTTGAAAGCTGTATTGAAATTTTGAAACCTTTATCCTTGACCTTAATCCCACTGAAGTCCACTATATGGAGAAAAATCC
Organism: Garra rufa; assembly: GCF_049309525.1. Taxonomy (NCBI): domain Eukaryota; kingdom Metazoa; phylum Chordata; class Actinopteri; order Cypriniformes; family Cyprinidae; genus Garra; species Garra rufa. The sequence continues at coordinate 88,127,070 of NC_133361.1, forward strand.
TGAAATCTACTCATCAAAAACCTTACTTTCTTTTCGACTTTGTAACCTGTCCCAAGTTACTCGTATTTTATTTTTATATATTTCGGTATGACTAGAGTGGTTGTAGTAATTCTACAGGGCACTAGAGGGCGCTCTAAAGAGCTTTCATGCAGGATATAGAGGTAGCTGCTACAAAGAAGAAGTAGATTTGTTTGGTGGAGGGAGCATGTGGTTGTTACCTTTGGCTGCCAGAAAATCTCAAAGTCCTGATTGAGAAACCTTGTGTTTTTAGCTCAATCTGTAAGTACTTGTTTGTTTGTTTTTGGAGGTTTCACTTCAAACACTGTTGATGTTTATTATTGTTTAATGTTTATTTTGTAGAAAGGACTCCTTGATATCTTTATATGTCTGAGGTTGGTTTCACACTGCTCTAAAAGAAAGGAGAGTGTCCATATCAGCTAGACATTTATGCAGCAAAAGGACTTTGCATGTTGACCTGAAAAGGAGGAAAGCTGAAGTTGGATTGTTGATTCAAAACCATTTTTCAGCGTACTCAATGTTTTTCTACATGCTGTTCCAAACCTGCAACATTTGGGGAAGTGCTATAAATAAATAAATAAATTCTCACTACTGCAAGGCCACTGAACTGCTCATTATTCTTTCTTCTTTTGTGGATCTGATGTCAATTGCTTTAAGTTTCTGAAGTATCTGATGATTTAATAAAAGGGTTTAAGCTTAATTTGAGGCGGCCTGGTCCTCCTGGGCGTTGGCTGGCCCCCATGTGGATCCCGGGTGCAAGCCCACTTTAAACCCCTTCAGACTGGTGGGCCCCAAATGGGTCTGACATGTATTCCCCTTGTTAAGACCCACATAAGACCTTTACAGATCCTACTTAAAACCCACCTGGGCATCCACGGCTGACCCCCATATGGATCCCGGGTGCAAGCCCACTTTAAACCCCTTCAGACTGGTGGGCCCCAAATGGGTCTGACAAGTATTCCCCGGTTAAGACCCACATAAGACCCTTACAGATCCCACTTAAAACCCATCTGGGCATCCACGGCTGGCCCCCATGTGGATCCCGGGTGCAAACCCACTTTAAACCCCTTTGGGCAGGTGGGGCCCAAATGGGTTTGGCATGAATTGCCCAGTTAAGACCCATGCAGTACCCTTACAGGTCCCACTTTTAGTACGTCTGGGCTTCCACGGCTGGCCCCAATGTGGATCCCGGGTGCAAGCCCATAATGGGGCCCACATTGGCCACCCATGTAGCCTTCATCTGGGCCCCACATGTCATTGCTGGCTGGGTTATTTATTGAAGAAGCAGGACAACCAACTAGTAGTGCATTACAATAGTCCAGTCTAGACGTCATGAATGCATGAACTAACTTTTCTGCATCAGAAACAGGTAACATGTTCCGTAGCTTAGCAATGTTTCTAAGATGAAAGAATGCTGTTTTTGTAACATAGGAAATATGATTTTCAAAAGACAGGTTGCTGTCTAATATAACACCCAGATTTTTGACTGTAGAGGAAATAACAGTACATCCATCTAGTTGCAAGTTGCAGTTTAAGAGATTCTGTGTACTGTTTTTTGGTCCAATAAGTAATATCTCAGTCTTATCTGAATTTAACAGTAGAAAATTATTGGTCATCCAGTCTTTCACATTTTTAACACACTCTGTTAACTTTGCTAAGTTAGAAGTTTCATCTGGTCTTGTTGAAATATATAGTTGAGTGTCATCAGCATAACAATGGAAACTAATCCCATATTTCCTAATAATATTACCGAGGGGTAACATGTAAATTGAAAATAGTAGGGGACCTAGGACAGATCCTTGTGGCACCCCATACTTTACTGGTGTTAGCTGCGATGACTCCCCATTTAAATAAACAAAGTGGTAGCGATCGGACAGGTATGATCTGAACCATCCTAAAGCCTGCCCTTGAATACCTGCATAGTTTTGTAATCGATCTATGAGTATTTCATGATCTATAGTGTCGAACGCAGCACTAAGATCAAGTAAAACTAGCAATGAGACGCAGCCTTGATCTGACGCAAGTAGCAAGTCGTTTGTGATTTTTACAAGTGCAGTTTCTGTGCTATGATGGGGCCTGAAACCTGACTGAAATTCTTCAAAGATATTATTATTTTGCAAGAAGGAGCACAATTGAGCAGACACAACTTTTTCTAGAATTTTAGACATAAATGGAAGATTAGAAATGGGTCTGTAATTTGCCAATTCACCAGGGTCTAGCTGTGGTTTCTTAATAAGAGGTTTAATAACCACTAGTTTGAATGGTTTTGGGACATGACCTAAAGATAACGATGAGTTAACAATATTAAGAAGCGGTACTTCTGCTACAGGTAACAACTCTTTTAGTAATTTAGTGGGTACAGGATCTAATAGGCATGTTGTTGGTTTAGATACGACGATAAGTTTATTTAATTCTTTCTGTTCTATAGTTGTAAAGCACTGGAGTTTTTCTTTGGGTGTAATGACTAATGTTGAAGTATCAGTTGCTGTAGTATCTATATTAGTTATTGTATTTCTAATGTTGTCTATTTTATCAGTAAAGAAATTCATAAAGACGTTACTATTAAACTGTGCAGGAATATTCAGGTCAGGAGGTGTTTGGTTATTTGTTAATCTAGCCACTGTGCTAAATAAAAACCTTGGATTGTTCTGGTTTTTTTCTATGAGTTGGTGGATATACTCGGCTTTAGCAGCTTTTAAGGCCCGTCTATAGCTGGACATACTGTTTTTCCATGCAATTTTAAAAACTTCTAAGTTAGTTTTTCTCCATTTACGCTCAAGATTACGAGTTTCTTTTTTGAGAGAATGGGTATTACTGTTGTAACATGGCGCAGTACGTTTTTCTCTAACCTTTTTTAGCTTGATTGGGGCAACAGCTTCTAATGTATTAGAGAAGATAGTGCCTATGTTACTAGTCATTTTGTCTAGTTCATGTTTATTTATGGGTGCACAGAGCAGTTGAGATAAATCAGGCAGGTTATTTGTGAACCTATCTTTGGTAGCAGGAACAATAGTTCTGCCCAGACGATAGCGCGGAGCTATATAGTTAACATCAGTGATACGCAGCATGCACGATATGAGGAAATGATCGGTAACATCATCGCTTTCAGGTACGATATCTATATCAGTAAGATCAAGTCCGTGCGATATAATTAGATCTAGTGTATGATTAAAACGATGAGTGGGCCCAGTGATGTTTTGTTTGACTCCAAAAGAGTTTAACAGGTCATGAAACGCAAATCCTAACGCATCATTTGTATTATCAACATGAATGTTAAAATCCCCAGCAATTAATGCTTTATCAAAATTAACCAATAGGTCAGAAAGGAAATCTGCAAATTCTTTTAGGAAATCTGTATATAGGGTTGCCACCAGTCCCTTAAAATACGGAATCGTCCCGTATTTGAGAATGAAATTGCGCGTCCCGTTTTGAATCAATACGGGACGGGTTTTGTCCCGTATTTTTTATAATTTTTTTTTTAAAGGAGCGTCTCATGCGGTTAATCACTGCGGTAAAGCCAGCCGCGGTTCAGAAAAACACGGTCAAGCCAGCCGCGATTGATTTTAAGTGTGCGCGCATATTACAGTGATTACGGTAGTTTCAGAAACAACACAGAGAGAACGCGCTTGCAGAGCGCTTTTCATTTAGACGCCCAGGACTGAGAGATAATACTACAAAATGCTCGTGAATTTTTACTTACTTATTTATTTGCATTTCTGCTTTAATATCCGTTTTATTTATTGATGTACTTGACGGTTCTTTTCTGAGAAATGGGACATTATTAGACTTTAGAGTCTAATAAGTAGAAAAAAAACAATGATCAGTTCTTATTCAGGACGGCCCATATTATATGCAAAACTCATATGAAACCTTTTTACTGCAGCATTTTTGAGATATGGGACATTATTACATTTTAACGGGGTATATAGACCCCATTTCTAAAAAGTAGAAAAAAACAATGATCAGTTCTTATTCAGGACGTCCCATATTATATGCACAACTCATATGAAACCTTTTTACGGCAGCATTTTTTAGATAAGACCAATATAATCGTTTGGTTTTAGCCAAGTTTCAGTCAAGCAGAGTACATCAAAACTGTTATCTGTGATTATTTCATTTACAATAAGTGCTTTGGGTGCGAGTGATCTAATGTTTAGGAGCCCAAGCTTTAAAAATTGATTTTGTTCATTTATTGTGCATTTTTTTGGTCTAATCACGATTAGATTTGTTCTAGATCCTGCATTAAATTTTTGTTTTGACCTCACTATTCGAGGAACAGACACAGTCTTTATAGGTTGGACAGCACCAATACTATCGTTTAAATGTGCATAACAAAAGCCATCAACGCAACTATTTGAAGAATTGCTTACTAGTCAAGAGAACACAGAGTTAACATGACAGGACGGAAGACAATGCAAACATGAAGCAGGAGTGAGAAGTGAGAGTTTATATAGTCCAGATAGTGAACAGCTGTGAGTGAAATCAGTGCTAATGACAAGACAGACGTGAACAATCAGGGGAGTCAAGAACAGCGACCTCAGGAGGCTGAGGGGAGACCCACAGCCCCGATCATGACAGTACCCCCTCCCTACGGAACGGCTCCCAGACGTTCCCAAAGTCTGGAGGGAGGAGGAACGGAGGAAGGCAACTCAAGGGGGAGGGATGGCGGGCCAGGAACAGAGACGATGGTTGCTTCCGCGTCAAGAACAGAAGGCGCAGTCGTCTCTGCGTCCGGAACAGAGAGCGCAGCCGCCTCCGCGTCAGGAGCAGCGAGCACAGCCGCCTCCGCGTCAGGAAAAGAGAGCGCAGCCGCCTCTGCGTCAGGAACAGAGATTGCGGTCGTCTCCGTGTCAGGCACAGAAGGCGTAGTCGCCTCCGCGTCCGGAACAGAGAGCGCAGCCGCCTCCGATTCAGGAACAGAGCTCGCGGCCGCCTCCGCATCAGGAACAGAGAGCGCAGCCGCCTCCGCGTCAGGAACAGAAGGCGCGGTGAGGGCCGCGTCAGGAATAACAACCGCGGTTGCCTCCGCGTCAGGAACAGAGAGCGCAGCCGCCTCCGCGTCAGGAACAGCGAGCACAGCCGCCTCCGCGTCAGGAACAGAGAGCGCAGCCGCCTCCATTACTCCCCGCTGGACCCATCTGTGATGTTTGCATTCTGTCACGTGTGAGAGAGGAGGTCTGGGTCCAAATGCAGGTGAGTAACTTATTAAATAAACAGAACGCAACAAAAAGCCAAGCACGGCACAAAACTGAACACAAAATAAACAGAACTGAGAACACGATCTAGAGCTGGGGTTTCAAGAACACAGTGTTAACATGACAGGACGGAAGACAATGCAAACATGAAGCAGGAGTGAGAAGTGAGAGTTTATATAGTCCAGATAGTGAACAGCTGTGAGTGAAATCAGTGCTACAATCAGGCACAGACGTGAACAATCAGGGGAGTGCAGTGCAAGAACAGCGACCTCAGGAGGCTGAGGGGAGACCCACAGCCCCGATCATGATAGGCAGTTTCCTTGGCCGTATTGGGAATGTGAGGGTCTGTTCTCTTAGGAACAAAAGGTCAAGAGGGTATAGAAAGAATTTCAGTATCCTGTGTCCTCAGGGGGGGGGGGGGAGACCACCAACCAAACTCTAATGATCGTCATGTGATGTTCAAGATGTGCATCTCTTTGACAATTAATCTTGGTTACTTGCTCCAAATTTGACAATCAACAAGGGTCCTCTTGTGTTAATGTTGCAAGTCCCTATTTTTAAGCTTCTAGTTACTTGGCTGCTTCAAGCTGGCAGACACTAGAGTGTCAAATTACAAATTTTATGACAGGGGTCTGGTCTTGCTGGAATTTGTGGAGTTTGAGGCTGTAGAAGTGTTTTTACTTCTAATCGAATCTCCTAAATTGTCTGATTCGCGCTGAAATCCTACAGGAATATGGAAACCCAATGCTGGCTGAGGGACAAAGAAATATCAGATAATAAGGAAAAAGCAGAGGTTATGGCAAAAACTTTAGTCAAAGTGCAAAGTACAGCTAACTTAAATCACGAAGAAAAAAAGAGGAAGAGTAGTAACACTTGAAAAATATCAGAATGTATTTAACAATGAGGATAGCGAAGAAGGGGTATTGGATGTTTTTATCAAAGTGGATTCAGGAAAGGTAGAGGCACCATGGATCCCATTGTGTGTCTTGAGGTTATAGTAAGGAAAGCTCAGGTGAATAAAGAATCTGTAGTGGCAGTATTTTTTGACATTGAGAAGGCATATGATATGTTGTGGAAAGAAGGTATACTGATAAAGTGCAGAATGTTCCAGTGGGTAAAAGAGTTTTTATCTGATAGAACAATTCAAACTAAAATAAATGGAGAATTAAGTGAGACATACAGTGTAGACAATGGTGTCCCACAAGCAAGTATCATTAGTCCACTGTTGTTTTCAATAATGATTGATTATGTTTTTGAAGATATACAGAATTCCGTTGTGGTAGCATTGTTTGAGGATGATGGAGCAATGTGGAAAAAGGGAAGAAACATAGATTTTGTGGTTAATAAGATGCAACAGGCAGTGAACAAAGTCCAAGAATGGGCCCTTCAATGGGGGTTTAGGATTTCAATAGACAAAACAAAGACTTTATTCTTCTCTAAGAAGAAAATACATTTAAATATTAAAATCAAGTTATCTGGGGCAGATTTAGAAAGAGTAGAAATATTCAAATATTTGGGAATTTGGTTTGATAAAAGATTAACCTGGCAAATGCATATCCAAAAAATTATTGATAAATGCAAGATAGTATTGAATGTGATGAGGTGTCTGCGTGGAGTTGAATGGGGAGCAAGTAGACCTGCTTTAAAAGCCATTTATACAGGGCTGATGAGATCAGTAATTGATTATGGGTGTATAGTGTATGGATCTGCTGCTAAAACATCACTTAAAAGATTAGATGTTATACAAAATCAAGGTTTGAAGCTATGCTGTGGGGCAATTACGACAACACCAGTGGCAGCAATCCAGGTAGAGATGGGGGAGATGCCTCTCCATCTTAGAAGAGACCAGCTGTCTCTTGTGTACTTGGCAAATCTAAAGGGTCATAGTGGAAAACACATGAGTCAATCAGTTTTACATCAATGTCAAGAAAGAGAGAATGATCTAATCAAAAGTTTTGGCTGGACCATAAGGCAAAAAGCAATAACTATGGGAATCAGTGCTCTGGAAATAAGTCCTACAGTAGGGACAAGACACTTCCTATAGGAAGAATGAAGAAGAATCAGTGTCTATTCAACAAAATACTATTATGATGTGAATATAATGTGCATGTTTCATATAAAACAACTGCATATGTATTTGAAACCAGATGTATGGATTTAGAATATAATCCATAATTATCACATCTAGGGGGTATTCACCTCTAGCAACTGTATTTAGTCTCTTAAAGTTAGTTTTATTAGTAAGAAGATTTATTTGCAACTTGTGTGTTGCCTTGTTTCCATGTTGCTGCGGAATAGATGGGTACTTAAGAGTGTCCCCCTTCACAATACCTCTATACCTGGTCCTACGAAACAGGACCAGTCTTAGAAAGATGATGTACAATAGTTAATCTGTGTCATTGTCTGTCAAGCATTAATGTCTATAGTGTGATTGCACTGTCCTTTTTTAACTTGACAGCAGAATCTACCCTGAATTCCTCTTTGGGACGATAAAATGAAGTGATCCTCTGTTACCAGACTCTACTGAATTGTAGCTATTGCTACCACAATGAAGACTGGTGGGGACTCAAAAGATACCTTATAGCCTATAGTGGGTGTGTAGTCTTTGACAGTTCCAATACTGACTTCCAGATTTCCCAAAATGTATGTGAATATATTGGAAGACATAATGTGATATATAAAACAATATATTTTGATATATGGGACTATAGTCCTTATATTTTTCAATATTCTGCAATATATTCATGAAGCATGTATAGCCATATATTGATGCATATAAAATATATATTTGGCAGTAAGAAAAAAAACTAAAAAGTACTATATAGATTTAATGAAACACTCTACTTTTTATTAAAACATTCCTTTTTATTAACACATGGGTTTGCAAAAATAAAAATAAAAAAATTCACACAAAGGTCCCCAATTATATACAGATTCATGCAAATTAACATCCACATTAATGAGTGTTTACTGTGTTGTTACAGGCATGCCAAACTAATCGGAAAGCTTAGTAAAGACAAATCTTTTAAAAAAGACATACTTAAACTAAAATAAACATGAAACACTGTATTTGTGTCAGTATGAGCGTGCATGTCTGAAAGCTTTCTGAGAGCAAGAGAGAACGTGGGATAGAGACACACTCTCTTTAACGGAGGATGTTAGGATTAAGTGCTGGAGAGCTGGAGTAAGTAAATGCATGTATGAAAGTATCAAACAGTCTCCCAGGTTGGAGGCCACGTTTTCCCACTAGAAAAAAGGAAGTAGATGATTAGTGAAAAAGTAATGAATAATGGCTTCTTGACACATTCAAAGCTAATATATTTACACTACATTTTTAGAATCAAACTCAAAACAGAATTAAGGAATTTACAAAAGGTTTGAGCATCAAAATCTAAAGTCACTATACTACTACTTCAGAATTCTTGAGAAAAAGACACGGTTTCAATTACTCATAACCTGGTAGAAATATGATAGCACTATATACAGTAGATTGGAAAACGTTGATAATGCAATGCGATATGGCCTGATTTGTCCAATGGGAAATGCATAAAGCACATTAAATGGGACCAAACAGCTGTATAAAGTCAATAATGGTATGGCGTACAGGATATGGATCCAACAATATTTTATAACTTTACTCAAACCCATACTTTGCACATTCAATATGATAAATGGTATACTGCGTCTGTTGTATGTTGGGCAGCTTTTGTCTGTTCAATGCAAAGTTTTATGTAAAAACTAGGGCCGGGACTCAATTAAAAAATTTAATCTAATTAATTAGAGGCTTTGTAATTAATTAATCGAAATTAATCGCATATAAATATTTGACCTGAGAACAGTGAGAAATAAGTTTTTTTATATGGATTTTTAGTATACCATTGAATAATGACTGAATACATAAGCTTAAGCAACAAAATATTGTTTATTTTTGTTCAACCAAGTCCAACAGACCAGTGCAATATTGCCATTAAGTGTAGCAATAGGCTCGATGTGCTACAGTGATATGCCAATTCCTTGTTGCATAGCTTGCACACAACCATGCTCTTATCGACGCTTCCATCCATTCGTTTTTTATAACAAAATTTCCCATCCACAGGGCCAACCAAAGCGGTCCCATCAGCTTTTTTGTCCATGTTCACTGTGGTTTGTTTTGCTGCGTCCCAATTCGCCTACTTATACTATGCCCTATGAGTATGTACTCTTTTTGTGAAGAAAAGGACATACTTGTGAGTATGTAGCAGAATAGTAGGCAAGCTTTGGGACATACTACTTGCTTCTTTACTGCTTAAGGCCGCGTTCACACTTGGCGTCTTTTTTGACAAGAGAAAGTTGACCAGGGCGTTTTTTTAGTAAAAAAAAAAAAGCTTGCAGCGTTCTGTTACAAAAAGCAGCCGAGTGCGTCTTTTGTTGCTATAACAACAGCTGCAACAGTAGCGTAGTGCTGTGTGGTGAAGAAATGTCGAGAAAGAGGAAGTTGGCTCTTGGGTTGGCGTTTGAAGTTACCGGGGAGGAGAATGTGGGTTCACAAAGACGTTTGTGGGTGCACGACATTATTCGGGGAAGAAAAAAGTATGGTGTTTACAACAATTTAGTCCTGGAGCTCCGGTTGGATGATGCACGGTTTGTGGCGTATTTTAGACTAAACAAAAGTCAGTTTGAAGACCTGCTACAAATCATTGCACCATCGATTGCCAAAACGCAGACAAAATTCAGAGAGACCATCAGCCCGGAGGAACGTCTCTGTATTTGTTTAAGGTGAGTCACCTGACTTTTCTGATCTTTCCTTTAACTGTTGGTACTAGCTACATAACGTTCGTTACTTATACAAATTTGAAATGCTACGTGAGATATGTATGTATATATGTGTGTGTGTGTTTATATACATTATATAAAAAATATAATATAATATATATAAAAAAATACATACACACACATATACATATATATATATATATATATATATATATATATGTATGTATATGTGTGTGTATGTATATGTGTGTTTTTATATATATATAAAATACCCTGAGCACCCTGAGGATACCTGAAGACTCTCCCCTCCCTGGAGCAGAGCATCTTGGAGCCAACCCGTATGTATTCATTGCAGATGAAGCATTCCCGCTGTGCCGTAACATCCTCCGCCCTTACCCTGGACACAACGATGGAGCAAGGAAAGTTTTTAATTTCCGTCTTTCCCATGCTCGAAGAATGGTGGAGTGTACATTTGGCATACTTGCAGCACAATGGAGAGTATATCGCCGGGTACTGGGAGTGTCTCCGGGGGTAGCTGAGAAGATTGTGAAGGCCACCTGTATGCTCCACAACTTCTTGAGGAGAGATGTGCTCACAGCTCCTGCTCCACCTTTGACAACAGAGCCCTCTTTAGGAATGCAGAATGCACCCCGACTTGGCACCAACAATGCCAGTAGAGATGCTGTAGCTATGAGGGATAGGTTTGCGGAGTACTTCATGTCTCCAGCTGGTCGAGTTCCCTGGCAAGATCGCTACTAATGGAGCATACAGCTCTTTTAAGATCTACCCAAAATATCTACTTAAGCTATTAAATTCTTTAAATTTTATTGTTATCAAACACAAAACACGCTTTACACTATATATATATATATATATATATATATATGTGTGTGTGTGTGTGTGTGTATATATATATATATATATATATGTATGTATATATATATATATATATATATATATATATATATATGTGTGTGTATATGTATGTGTGTGTATATATGTGTGTGTGTGTGTGTGTGTGTGTGTGTGTGTGTGTGTATATATATATATATATATATATATATATATATATATATTAGGGGTGGGCATAGATTAATTTTTTTAATCTAGATTAATCTAGATTAAATCTTGGAATTAATCTAGATTAATCTAGATTAAAATGGCTAATTTGAATTCTGCTGAAGGCATTCAGAATATGTGTGCTACCCAAATAATGACTTAAAGTCTTTGAGAATGGATCATAAAGCTCATAAAGCTTTTCTATGATAATTTGTTGATGAAAATAAATTATGTTCAATTAGATGTACTTGTGTTTACTAACTAACAATGAAATTATTTTTTCTACCTTAGATTGTGTTTTTTTAACGTCAACACCTACCCAGCCCATTACATGTTACACCGTACTTTTATTTTGACAGGTTGCCGTGAAGTTTCTGTGTCATACAGTATGATATGATGCTAGTTTTCTCAAATGAAACGGTAAAAGTGACACTCACAGCAGTTTGGGAGATTGAGTTTATCTGTTCATGTGAGATGAAAATGCCAAAAATTACCGGGAGCGTCACGTGTGTTTCAGTATGCGTGTAGTAAAAGCTCGTCTCCGCAATGCATACATACAGCTAGGCAAACGGAACATATCGGATTCATATTAAAACGGTCTTTTTGCATTTCAGTTTTCACAGACACTAGTCCATATCGCGATTTGAATTAAGTGACTGACCAACATTTGATTTATGAATCCAAAAAACGGCGAATTTACGTGGCATTTCGCGCTATAGTAGATTCGGTTTTTATGAATGGAGGACGACGCGATCCCGTCTGTGTTTTGGCGGAGGAGACTTAAACGCGCAACCATATTCTACAGTCTTCGGTATACATCCGCGTTAAACTATCAAGGTGAAAGTCATCATAGCTTGCGTAGTTTAGACCCAGCTCCCAACCCAAATTTGAGAATAGATTAACGGCGATATTTTTTTTATCGCGCGATAAGAGTTTTACGTTAACGCAGCACGTTAACGCCGATAACGGCCCACCACTAATATATATATATTGTTGTTGTATTGCAGACTGTTCCAAGTATCAATATTTTCAGTATTTGCATGTATTTTGTTTGTTTATGTATGTTACTTACAAAAATACCCTTGTTGCTAATCTGTGCATTCATGGAGAGCTACAAGTCCACCTTTGCATTATTTGCCACAATCCCATTTTACAATTGTTGTCAATGCAATAAATCAGTATTTACCTCAAAATGGTTCATGTATTTACTACAACAAATGTTTTAAGCAGCAGTATCTGTGGTATGGGCAATGCTTTTAGATGTTTATAAAACCTCTTTCATATCTTAAAGAACAAAATGAAGCATGTAACAGATTTTCAGAAATTGCACAGTTTATTATCATTGTGTTTTTACTTAAAAAAGAAATAAAAAACAGCAACAATTTATTATTTGTAAATTATTATAATAGTAATGCTATAGTCATAAAAATATGGAGAACACATTTTTAAGGCTATTCCCCAAATTCCAAGTCAAAGAACAGCGTTTGCATTCTCAGCCTCGCCATAGCCTGCTTGCGAGGCTCAAGCCGCCTTAATGCTGGTGCAAAACTAAGCAGAAAGTGCTCATGCTCATCTACATCTTGCTGTATTGACTGCAGCACTTGTTGTTGGTATGGGGTGAGACCTGGTGCTACCTCCCTCCTTTTTCCCCTTAATGCTTGAGAAGGATTTGGCTGAGGTCGAACTGGAGTAGATTCCTGTGCTGCTGCTGGTGGTGGTTCTGCTGCTGGCTGGTGAATACCAGGGCTTGGTGGATCGCTGACCATTGAGTCACCTATTGGACTCAGTGGGGGAAAAAAAGAGAAGAAAACACCAATGAATACACTACCAGTCAAAAGATTTTAGACAGTAGATTTTTTATGTTATGTTTATGTTTTTTTTAAAGAAGTCTGTTCTGCTCACCATTTATTTGATCCAAATTACAGTACATTATATTTGAATATATTTTAAAATGTAATTTTTATTCTTTAATTAAAGCAAAATTTTCAGCATCTTCTGTCACATGATCCTTCAAAAATAATTATAATATTCTGATTTGCTGTTCAAAAAACATTTTTATTATTATTATTATTATTATTACTATTATTATTATCATCAGTATTTAAAACCGTGAATATTTTCATTATTCTTTGATGAATAGGAATATTCAAAGATCAGCATTTATCTGAAATAAGCTTTTGTAACATTCTAAACTATACCATGCAAAAGCTTGGAGTCTACTAATTCAATTTTTCTACATACTAATAATAATGTTTTTGAGTAGCAAATCAGAAAATAATTATATTGCAAGTATATAAGCAATCCTTACATCCTTATACCGGTCTACATGTTAAACATACAATAGGCTTACATTAGTAAGACTACATAGACTACATATCTTGTCACCTCACTCTCTTCTCCTGCACTTTCACATATTGCATTTAAAATGCTTTCTGGAGTTTCAAAATTTGTAGATGTCAGTCTATCCTGGACATGGGGATCCAGGAACGACATGACACCCAGGAACTTCCATGAGCGTTTAAAGCCTCCCTCAGAACCACTTCTCCTGTCTTTCTCATTTCTCCTTTCACGTTTGTACTTGTCCCTCAAGTATTTCCATTTCCGACGGCAAGCGTCGCCTAAAAGATAAGTTGTCAGCTGTTGACGGTATTGATAACTGTTGCTGAGCGAAAATTAATGCTAGCTAATAGCTATGTGATTTTTGTTAACGACAAGTAGTAGATGACACACTTACCTGAATAACCAAGGATCCGTCCAATCTGTGCCCACACAGCCTCTTTGTGATGTATGTTATGATAGAGTTGTTTACTCATATCATACAACTCCTTGTGCTCTGAAACTAGTATGATAAGTTTATCTACCGGCAACTTCTCCATTTTTTCTTGTTGTTTTTGTTGCTATGGAAACGATAGGTCCCGCTACTGGCTTGTCATTGGTCAGCTGTCAAAAAAGCGCTTGACGTAGGGTGTTTTCTTCAAAAAAGTTCAACTTTTTTCAAAAAGACGTTCTGAGCTGCAAAAAAAGACGCCGGCGGAGGTGTTTAAAAAAAGCGCTAGGGCTTTTTTGAAAAGACGGTTTACTCCATAGGATTAGAATGTAAAAGACGCCAAGTGTGAACGCGGCCTAATGGTGCGTTCACACCGGACGCGACTTGCGCGGAAAAAACGTGCTATTCGCGCGTAGTTGAACGCTTGAACATTTAAGTTTACTTGCGCCATTCGCGCGGTAAAATTCGCGTCATTCGCGCGTGCAAATCACTTCACAACAGACGCGAATTTGCGTCATGGGAGGGGCTTCTGCCGCCTGGCCGCCAGTCTGTTCGTTGCAAAATGGCTGACATGGATTTTGTTGAGAGAGTAGCTGCACTTTATTTATTGTGGAAAGCTGAAAAACGTCGTAAAGTTGTTCGGCGTCGTTTCTGGGTCCATCAGATCCTTCAGAGGCGCACCCAGCTTGGTGAGTTTCACCGACTCCTCCAAGAGCTGCGCCTGGATGACGGCCGCTTTCAGCGATACTTCCGACTGAGCCGGTCCCAGTTTGATGACTTGCTGTCCCGTGTGGGTGGGAGGATTTCCCTCCAAGACACCAACTACAGGCGCTCTATTCCACCTGCAGAGCGCCTGTCCATCTGCCTCCGGTAAGTGAATACTGAACACGCAGTTAACAATACAGCACTTCAATGAAATGACAACTTATGTATATATTATATATATATATATATATATATATATATATATATAAATATATATATATATATATAGATAGATAGATAGATAGATAGATAGATAGATAGATAGATATATAGATAGATAGATATAGATAGATATTTATATATATATATAAAATATATGTGTGTGTGTGTATATATATATATATATATATATATATATATATATATATATATATATATATATATATATATTGTTGGACTTTTCAAATAGTCCTCTGCGTTGTTCAAAAATGGTTCAGGAGTCAATCAATGAAAGTTTAAAGTTTTATTAAGTTCAACAATAGGAGAAATCAAGAGTAATAAACAGCGCTGGAGAAGAACTCTGTGTGCTTCCGAGTTCCTCTGAATTCTCTTTCAGAAACACTCCCTTATATGAGTTATCACTCTTCCGTGCATCTTCTGCTGTTGGCGTCTAAAAGCAGAAGTTTCTTTCCAGCACACACACACACACACAGCTCATACATCCTATTAGACGTTCAAAAGTATCTGTTCTTATCTTATGCAGGCACAGGACGCTCTATTCTCAGCAGTCTGCAACATTTCTCTGCCCTGTGCACATAATATCTCAATTAACCCTTTCAGACAGTTTCACAGTAATTAGCACTCTATAGTTTAATTATTTAAGCCTTCTTATGCAATGGAAAATATATAAAACATATTCAAACTGAAAAGTACCACAAATCCCTCTCTTGGCCTCTGAAAGAGGCCACATCTCATAACACAAACATAAAAATCTTGTACCATGCATGTTAATAAAACTTTTTCTAAGTCCAATATGTCCAGACGAGCCTAGGTCGAAAACCTCAGTGAGGAAAGACACCCAGGCGACCCCCTAGTTAGCGTATGGGCAGCCACCACGTTCGTCTAACACATCATATCAGACTGTCAAGATACATTAACATTTTACCCTAGTCTACATTGCATACATATGAAGTTACAAAATAAATGTCCCTATAAATGCCCTATAAAACCAGTGTGCTCAAACAGGACTGGGCCGAAAACCCCCACGGGGAAAGACGCCCAGTCGGTCCCCTAATTTGCAATTGGGCGACCACAACATGTCAGCTGAGACAATCACACTGAAAGTATCTAAGCTAAACATTTCTACACATTCCTTCTAGGCTCAAAACATCTGCTTAACATCTCTATATAACACACAATATATGATGAATCAGCATCTGCAAGAAAGCACAGTTAATAGAGAGAGAGAGAGACAACATTCACAAGTTACATTCCTCCTCCTCTTCTTCTTCTTCTGCAGGGGATATCAACAAAGGCATTGTGTAAGGGGGCGGAGCCTCTTCTTTCTTTTCAATTGCAGCCACTATCACCTTGTTACACAATGACCTGATGCACGGGATGCAACAGCATCCACAAGTTACTATCCAGGGTGGCCGCGGATCCTTAAAAAGTCTTAAAAAGTCTTAAATTCCGTTGTCCTAAAACAAGGCCTTTAAATGTCTTAATTTGTCTTAAATCTAAATCCAAGGGTCTTAAATTTTTTTTTTACACTTTGAGAAGGAAAGGTTTATCGTTTTGAGGAGAATCTCCTGCGCAGGTTCTAAATCTGTTCTGTTGCTAGACACGCGCTTGCTTGACAACGCCGCAGCGTTGCCAGATTTAGCGGGTTTACGCCCAACTACACGCATTTGATTCGCAGATTAACTGTTAAGTTTAACCATCATAGAGTAAAAGTTTATAATTAGCACATGTTTTTACGTTGCCGCACACACCTGACGCGAGCACGCGCAGAGAGAGAGAGAGGAGAGAGAGAGGCGCGCGGCGCGATTCACACAGATTGATTCCTCTTTAACTGCTATTTGAACGGAAACGTACATACCAAGTCATGTCTAAATACCCGTTTTGGTATTCTGTTTAACAGTCATTTATGTCTTCAGTGAACCGAAACAGCTGAGAAAGAGATGCGTGCCAGTATTCGGTTCGTACATTTGGCCTTAAAGGGACAGCGTCCTGTAAATACCTGCAGTGAGAAACACTAGTTATTTTACAATTAATTATTAAATTTCCCCTCCTGAATACTAGTGTTATTGATTTTATTACCAACTTTATGTTGTATTCATTTACACTTTTCATTTTTGTAATTGTTCTTGTTTTGTTACTGAACTTTAGTTCAGCTAGTAGTTTTTGCTGTGGATGAGAAGTAGCCTTTTTTTTTTCTGATCCGAAAAATGATCTGATCCATGACTCAAGATCCGTGTTTGTTACACTGTTACATTGGCTTCATGGAATAGAAAATAATTTCTTCTTCTGGAATAGCGTTTTCTGTTGAATATTCCCAAGAATAATCAGTTAAATAAAATAATAGTTTAAAATATCTTCATAGTTTTGTGCTAGACTTTTGCGGGACTTTCAATTTGGTCTTTTATACCTTAAGTGGTTTGTAGTCTGAGTCTCACTTCCTATAGCTCTCTCATACCTGGTCAGGGTCTTTTCCTGTATGTGTATGTGTTTGTGTTTGTGTGTCACCTGTATCCTCCCTCTCTTGGACCTGTGAAGCAAGGTCCACTCTGGTGTCCTCCAAGGATCTGGACGGCTGATCCGCCGGACAACACTGACTCAGGTGGTACCACGTATCACCTTTTCCTGCAAGACTAACACAGTGAGAAGTGTGTGCAGTTACCTTCAGTGGAGCAGTCCAACAATGTTCTCTCCATTTGCTCTCGATTGTTTGTAGGAATATGTCAATTTGATCTGTGCACAGATTTTAGCCAATTCATGAATTTGTGTTCTGGGGCAGCAATGTCAAAACTCAGGGAGAAGGGACGTCACATCTGGCTCTGTTTATGGCCATATCTGCATCCTCATTCAATGGTAGGTCAATTCTTTGGGAATGACCAGTGCACTTAACAATAGCCACTTTGCTAGGTAGCGTTATGGCTTCTGAGAGCTCTCTTGCTTCTTTCTCATGAGTAATTGGCCGGCCGCATGAGGTTGTAAATCCACATCTGACCCACACAGGCAGTGCCACATGGGCTGCAGAAACTGCATATGCAGAATCAGAGTAGATATTTACTGTTTTACCCTCAGAGTGTCTCAATGCATTGATCAAGGCCAACAGTTCTGCTTTCTGTGCTGACTGTTTCCCCACTAGGGGTTCTGCTTTTACTGTCACAAATTTGTCACCCTGCAATTCAGCCACAGCAAATCCTGCTTTCAATGTTCCATCATCTGCTCTGTGGCATCTACCATCAGTAAAAAGCGTGATAGGGTGGTCTGTTTCAGGAAGCGAGGTATGGATTTGCCTCTCGTTGCTGGTGGCAGTCCCTGGCCATATGACCAGTTCCCCCACATCTGTAACACCTTCTCTGGGAGTTAGTGCAGTCAGGTGCCCAGTGGCCCACCCCTCCACACCTGTAGCATGTGTTACCCCAATTTGCTCCACCCCCTCTGCCTCTTCCCCCGCGGCCCCTACCTACATTCCACTGCTGTTGTGGGGCATAGTTAGGATAGTTTGGCTCAGCCTGTGGTTGTGGCTGCGTGGGTGTGAGGGTAGGCTGTTTCTGAGGCATCTGTTTCGACTCTCTATTTTTAGCTGACTTCCTCTCCTCGACCTGCAGTTTCAGAAGCTCCTTCTGCAGCTTCAATAGCTCACTTCCTTCTCTCTCTGCCCTCTCTACTGCTTTGTCAATAAAATGTACTGCGTACCTTTTCCACTTTGCATCATCACTGCCTGGTACCTCAGGGGACTGCTCCATTGCTTGACTCACCCCAGCTGGTGCTCCATGTAGCACTGCTGCCCTGAAAATTCTATTAGTGACAGGGTTAGACATAGGATTTTCATCACACGCCTCCTCCCATTCTTGAGAGCATCTATTTATATATGCTGCTCCATTCTCACCAGGCTTATGTTTAAATTTCATGTTTTCGAACATTGTATCAGGTGTGGGGAATTTATCTCTTATGGCTTGACATAGAGGCGATTGGCCTCCACCAGTCACCAATGGTGCGCTGTTGCTCACATTTCTGGTGAGAGCCATATTTTCTAAGTCTGCCATCTGGTGTGCAGACAACACCCTGCTCATTATCTGTCTCAGATCTCCTACAGAGAGGACCTGACCATGTGACAATGCAAAAAGTTTGTTCACCCACCTCCTCCTTCCGTAATGGCAGGGAGTTTCTTCACTAATGTTTCCAGATCCGTAAGGGACCATGGCTGATACACAGGCCCCGCAGAGCCAGCCAATATGGGCAACTGGAATTTTGTTCCCATATCAGATAAATCAGTCTTCCCTTCCCACTGCTTTCCTTGCAACATATCTTTTAATCTCGCGCTGGATCTGGGCTGAAGTGTTTTAGGGAGGTTTTCTTTGGTTTTCTTCCCTATCTGTACCTTTTCACCCTTACTGATTGCAAATGTGCCCTCCATCTTAACATACGCTTTGTCACTGTCTGAGTCACTGTCACTAGTTTCTTTCATACCCTTCTTATCTTTCTCATCTTTCTTATTTTTCTTACCTTTTCCTTTCTTTCCTTGCCCCTCAACTACTATCTCTTCACCTACCGGAAAATCCTTTTCACCTTCTATGTTCTCATCTTCATCCACTTCATCCTCATTGTCCTCATCCTCATTGTCCTCATCCTTCAATTCTCTTCTATGGGTCTGACCTTCGTCCTCATCTTCAACGGGGAATTCTACCACGCTACTTCTACGACCCTGACTGCCTTCCTCATCCAATTCCAAAGTTCCACCTTTTACTTTGTACAGCGGCATTTTTTTCATAATTTTCCTGAGAGGCAGCTGTTTCAATTTTTTACCCGTACTTGGATTGTAGGGGGGTGGAGGATCTGGATACAGTCTCTGCACAGCAGGAGCTGTAGGAGGGGGGGCAGAGCTAGCCTCTGCTTCCTGCTTCTTGCTCAGTTTAACATCGACCTCGCCCTTTTCTCCTTCCTTCTTTTTTGGTTTTAAAATGGCGGCAGCAGCCGTCACCCTAGCCCATTTCCTGCGATTAGCATCTAACTGTTTTTCTGTCTTTGCGTGTGTTCGTCTCTGGAGTAAACTCACTTCCTCTTTTCTGTGTCTCTGAAGCGCTTCTTGCGCTCTCTTTTCTTTCATCCCTACTTTCTGAAACAGAGACCCCTTCTTTTCCATACAATCATCACCAAAATGCTCAATCATTTCATGTTTACAAATTTCCAATTCTAGCATGCGTGTTTTCATATCTTTTGGATCAGTTTGGGTTTTTACAATTTCAATCATTTTATCCCACTGTTGTCTAAGAGTAGGACAATCATACTCCGTACACTTTCTGTCAAATTCACCCTCCATGACGTCTTTTATGGTCTGCGCGCTCCCTACTCTGTCCCTCGCTAGCGTCACTCACGCTCTGATGCACCTAAACTGCCCCTAATCTTCAAATAAATCAACGAACTTCTGTCAAATTTCTTACTCGTAAATTATGTAGAGCTCTGCGTTTTCTCTCCTATTGGAGTACAGACGTGTCTACCTAGGTCGCCACTTGCGCGCAACAACACTAGTAATTTACAGCACTAGTTTGGTCAATTCAGCTTTTTATAGTGGGTACACCACTACCTCAGTCAGGAGAGGTTTTTAAGTCTTACGCCAGCACCAACCTCGTCAGGTGTGGAGTTCTGTAAGACTCCTGACTCTTTTATTTAGGGTCTAAATATTTCCTCACACAGAATATAGTTTCCTCACACAGTATCCTCACACAGTATTTATTTTCCTCACACAGTATTTATTTTCCTCACACAGTATTTATTTTCCTCACACAGTATTTATTTTTCTTTTACTGTTGATTTCTCCACTGACACCAGAAAATAGTCCAAATTCAACACTTCATTTAGAATAATCAATCGCAGAATTTAATTAAAAAAGGTTTCTGCTTACCTTTTGATTATGAGCCGGCTCTTTGTGTTGAGATCCAGTAAACACACGTATATCTCCAAAGTGAATGTACATAAACCACATACATCTTAAAGATGATTGTTAAATGTCTATTTAATATGTGATAGGAAAAAGTTCGAAAAGAATTGCAGATGAGCACGTAATAGACATCTGAGTCTTGTGTGCTGTTACAGTAGAATTCACTGTTGTCAACACTGTTTACTTTATATGAATGGAATGTAAATAAACGCATGTACATATAGTAACTGAACATAACTGATCTTTTTTATTAGTCCATTCATATTGTTGATAAATTCAGGAGCATTTGTGTTGGATAAAATGCGAGTGTAAATGCAGTGTTGAGCACATGAATCACAGAGGTGACTTGAAACTTTTCTGGATGTTACAGGGACAGGACGTGATGTACAGCAGAGACGGGTGAAGGTGGACACGGTGGTCAGCTGCTTCATCAGAATAAAGCTGCAGAATTGGCACAGCTATGTTGAGATGGCAGTAGTTATTTACAGGCTGTGAACACATGATTGTCAGAACAATTACTTTGAATAAAGCTTTGTTTTATGTGTCTTTGACTTGTATTTATTTAACATCAAGGTTACTTTTATTTATTCTTTTACAAATTTATTCATGTTTCTTGTTGTCAGTTAATAAAATATAGCATTAATTCATTACTTGACTGAGAATTGAGATGTATTCAGATTGACTGCATAGTCATGAATATGTCATGCATATGGCGTATTAAAAAAATGCATGTAGTTAATTTTACTAAAAATATTAATTAGTGGTTAGCATTTATCAGTGTTATTGTTCATAAGAGTTGGTGTTGTCTAGCAATGCATTCCGAGGTCATCTTTAATTTCTAAGTAATACTTAATTCTTTCGAGTGTAAAATCAAAAGTCTTCTCCAAAGATGTGATCTTCCAGCAGCTG
The DNA here is from genome assembly GCF_049309525.1 of Garra rufa. Lineage (NCBI taxonomy): Eukaryota > Metazoa > Chordata > Actinopteri > Cypriniformes > Cyprinidae > Garra > Garra rufa. The sequence continues at coordinate 88,148,641 of NC_133361.1, forward strand.
ATTGACGTCTCCTTTGTGCAGATATTACAAACATTGCAAACAAGGAGGGCAACGTACTAGGTAGGGTTGTCGTGATGCCATTGGGTGTTCTGTGCACCCGTCGCCTTTATTTTATTTTATTAGCACTGCAGAACTTATAAGTACATACAACCGCAGGAAAAGATAGTAGGCTGTTTTATCAGTAAAAAATTCATAATGACAGAAAAAAACTGTAAAGGGTTTGCGTACATGTGATTCTCTACACGTGAAAAAAATATTAAATATCTTTAAATTATCGTAATATTCATTTAATCATAATGCATTAAAATTGCATGTGTTGTTTTTTGTTATTTATAATCCTCGGGGATGAAACAAGAGAAATCCCACAATAAAAAGAGGAAAACAAAGGAGATTTTAAGCCAGTTTTGGGTGTGGATAAACAGTTTTGCACATAAATTAATTAGTGGTTACGATTTTAGGTTTTCGTAATAAAAAATAACATCTTTAAGGATTAAACTGGGTTATAGCCTAAAAACATACTAAAAACATAAAGGTATCTGTTTCTTCTGGAAGACCACAAAATGAGATATTTGATCAACATCATAATATATACAAATAGATAATATGAATTAAACCTGTCGCTCATATCTTTTAAATTGTTGCTCTTGTTTTAACGTCGTAGATCACATGATAACGTCATCATGGCGGATCGCATTCATACTCAACGAGATTTGGCTGTAGAGTAGGTACTCTTTTAGCGCTTGTTAAGTACCTACTTATTGAAATTAAGTACCTACTCATGAAGTATGCGATTTCGGATGCAGCCACTGTATCGTAAACTGCTGATTTGCATAAGGTGTCAATACGTGTAACGTTAAAGTATATTTGTGATTTCGCTGTAAAACACGTTTTATTACGTATAGCGACCATATACAGCTTAAAGATGATTACTAAATGTTTAACAACTGACAGGAACATGTTCTGAGAGAATTAAATGAGCACATCACAACACCAAACAGACATCTAAATGAGTGATGGACGTTATGCGAGTTTATGTAGAATTCCCTGTTGTCAACACTTTAGATGAATGTAATGTAAATAAACACATGTACATATAGTAACTAAACATGAGTTATCTATTTCATTTGTCTATTAGTACTGTTGATAAATTCAGGAGCATTTGTATTGGATAAAAAGCCAATGAACACAACAGCTACCTCATAAATGTAGTATTGAGCATATGAATCAGAGGGAACTGAATCTTGTAAGGATGTTACAGGGACAGTTGAGACAAGTATGCTTGTCTGGTGAAGAGTGACTGATGAAGCAGTGCTGCCATCAAAGGCTTTGAGTGAGTACACTACAGACAAAACCTTAAGTTGCAGTTTATTAATAAAAAAAAAAAACTTTAAGCACTTTTCTGATTCTAGATTTCTGTGCCTTTGTTGCAGATATTTTGCGGTGGAGCAGGACCTGAAAGGAAAGGTGACAGCAGCATTTACGGGAAAAAAGTTAAATCTGTAACTAAATATAAAGTTAGGTAATTTTGTTACTTCTAATACAGAGATCTAATGAAATTGTGCTGTTAAAATGACAACTTTTGTATTGCATTTGTGCATCTTTGTATGATCTGAAATGTCTGCTGCAGACTGGTGTGTGCATCGAGAACAGAGAAATCCACAGCAGCATCCTGGAAATGGTCAAGTGCCATCGATGAGATCCTCCATCACTCCACCTGCCCTTTGTCTCATCTGGACCAGATGTTGCTGTGGTCTCTTCATCCTCAGAGACCAAAGAGCCAGCGAGAGCATCTAGAGAAAGACTAAAATACCAATATGTCTGAATAAAGCTTTGTTCCATGTGTCTTTATTTATGTTCATGGTTACTTTATTTTACTCATATATCCATGTTGTTATCAGTAAATAAAATATGTTTCATTAACATATGCATTAATTAATTACTTGATTAAAAAAATGCTTGTTTTACTAAAAAATATAATTAATTATAGGTCAGCATTTATCATTATTATTCTGAGGTAATCTTAATTTCTAAGTAGTAATACTTACATTTTTGAGTGTAAAATCCTCAAAAAACACCTCCAAACACAAGATCTTCAAGCAGCTGACCCACGTCTCCTTTGTGCAGATGTTGCAAACATGGAGGAAGATTTACTAGGTAGGGTTGTTGTGTTACTGATGCTATGAGGTGTTTGAGCACCTGTTGTGCTTATTTTCATTGTTTTACTAATACTACTTAACTTACAATTACAGGCTCAGGGAAAGATGGTATTTATCTTTAACAATGAACAATAATAATGAGAAAAACTAAAAACATAACTATTAGTATGCAATTATATACACGGGGAAATATGATTAAATATCTTTGAATAATCAAAATGTTCACATCATAGTTTATCAAAAATTGGATTTGTTTTTGTTATTGATAAGCCTCAGGGATGAAAAGAGAAATTTAACAAGAATTTAAGATAGCTTTGCGTGTGGATAAACAATTTTGAATACAAAACAAAAGAAATAACTTATTCAACAAATAAAGAATTTGGGTTTTCCTGACAAAAAATATTTATTTAAGAATTAAAAAATACAAAAACCTAAATGAACCCAAAACGTATCTGTTATACTACAATCACAATAAAAGAACAGCTGTTTCTTCAACATGACCACAAAATGAACAAATTTCATCAATATCAAAATATTTATAGAAAGATGAATTAAACCTGTCGCTATATGTTAAGTTGTTGCACTTGTTATAACGTCGTTGGTCACATGATAATGTCAACATGGCGGAAGACGTGCAGATCACATCCATACTCAACGAGATTTGGCTGTAGAGTACGTACTCTTTTAGCGCTCGTTAAGTAAGTACTTATTGAAATTAAGTACCTACTCATTGAGTATGCGGTTTCGAACGCAGCCACTGTCTCTATCTTCAAGTTGTTCCTCTGCTGCCTGAAACAAAGCATAAATAACAATATTTAAAAATCACTTCACTTACGTTGTATTTGCTTTTAATTACTTTCAGTAATATTTCTGGATAAGTAAACCAAAACAGTCCTGAAAGTTGACAAAGCAAATCCAATCAAACAAATAAGATGAAAACATATACTTTCTCATTTATTTATTCAGGGAATTTATCCAATATTACATATCTGTGAGTGGGAAAAAAAAGTGGAGAAAAAAAAGAAAAAAAAAATACCAAGGAGCCATCAAATACTTGTAGAAGTTAATCATGGCATGAAGAAAGGAGTTCTCTGAGGATCTCCTTGTTGCTGCTCATTAGGCTGGAAAAGTTTATAAACTCAAAAGGTTATAAAATCTCAAATGAGTTTGGACCTCCCAAATACACAGTCAAGACAGATTGTGTATAAATGGAGGAAACTCAATTCTTGGCTTGCCATCATTGATGGAAAAATAAATTTTGATTAATACCAACAAATTCTTAAGGAAAATGTCAGGACATTTGTCCGAGAACTGAGTCTCAAGAGAAAGCGTATCATGTAGCAAGACAACGACTCAGGCACACAAATAGTTTTACTGGTTAAAGAAGAACAAAGTTAATGTTTTGGAATTGCTAAATCAAAGTCCAGACCTTAATCCAATGGAAAGGCTGTGAAAGGATTTGAAGTGAGTAGTTCATACACTCAAAAAAATTATATGTTGGCATTACTTAACTGAGTTAAGTTGCCTTTAAGAAAGAACATTTATTTCAGTGAACTTAAGGTAATTACATAAAGGTCATTTAGTCACAATTTTGTTTTGTTCAATCAATGTAACATTCATGATTTTGTATTAATCTATTTAGTTATTTAAGTTCAATTACACTAAAATTGATGTTATGTTTAAAAAGAGATAAGAAAAGAGTTTCAGTTCCATTGTGTTTATTAAATAACATTTTTACAATGTTTTACAATGTGTCAGGATTTATGGACGGTTTTTGTGTCTTCTTAGTGTCTTCCCCCCTTGTTAATATGTTTTGGTTTCTCCCTTTGTTTCCCCTGTTGTTTTGGCTGATTTGGTTCCTCCCTGACCATATTTGGTACTTCCTCCCTCTAATTAGATAATTTGCCACACCTCTCCATGTGATTAGTCGACACCTTATTAGTTGGTTTGTTTGCATGTTGTACCCATATTTCCTAAGTTTTGATCGGTTCAGTGTATTTTGTTTTCTGTTGTGTTTTGCCTGGTTTTATCATTAAACCTCATTCACTTACTCCTTCGTCTTACAAAAATAATAGTACCAGTAAAAAGTAAAATAAAAGAACACTGTTTTTAAATGAAATGATTTACAAAAATATACTTGGGGGAAATATAGTCTTCTTTAGTAAACTATACTTTCTTGAAACTTGAAAAAAAAAAGCAGTAAACAACACTGCAGTTATTCAAATGAAGATACAAAAGTAAAGCTGAAGTAAAGATTATTAAAGATATCACCCGGTTAGCACTGAAAAAAAGCACTACAACAGCCAGTGCAACATTATGGACCAAACATAGGTTCTACCTCTTAGCCCTTGTTTCAAGTTACAGTGCCTATGAGTTTATTTTTTTTAAGACCTGGACTTTGTTTGACAGCTTGTTGGCATCGAGTTGCATAAAACTCTTTTGAAACAATTCAAAAGTATATCTCAGATCCTGGGGGTAAGCCAAGTTTAATGCATAAATTAGACCAAACATCATGGAACATGCATTAGCTACTGTACATTGTCCAAGTTCTTGGATGTTTTCGATGATGACATCTTCGTATGGGTCTGCAACTGCTGCCCCTTCATGTTTGATGGCATACTGTAGATTTCAAGAGTGGTGTTGCTCATCAAAATTTGTGCTTCATCATGTTCAGCATCTTAAAAAACAAAAGACAAGTACAAATAACAAGTATAAAATAAAACAATTACCAACAGATCAAGGGTAAAATTAGGAACTGGTTTTAGAGAAAAATTTTAAGAAGTTTCTTACAAAAAAAAAAAATACACTTGTACATAGCTTACCATGTACTCCTTCACTAGCTTTGAAGGATCTTCATTTAGGTAGACCACTAAGGCTTTCAGCATGTATTCACGCTTTTTTTCAATGGTGATGCTCTAAACAAAATGAAATTAGTAGAATTCGAGAATTAGTACTTTTTGCTGTACGTCTTAAATAAAAATAAAAAAATCGGGCCATCAACAATATCTGCACCTGAAGGGTATGCCTTGAACGTAATTATTTCTGAGGCTAAAGCATCCAAAATGTCAGACTTTAGCTTGAAATTGGGACTCAGAACAGTACCATGAGTTTGATAAGCAAGTTGAACTTTTTGCGGTTGTATTTCTACATCAAAACTAAACTGTGGTATTGGGATAGTATCAGGCCAAGCTTGACTTCTGACAGTGCAGATTCTGGAGTCAACAGTACAGATGATGGAAATTATCACCATATGCTGCCATGACATGAATCACCAAGGACCACAGATTCTTTAAAAAAATATTCTTTTATCTTCTACTGAAGGAAAAAAAAAGTCACCTACATCTTGGATGACCTGTGGGGGAGTAAATTAACAGGAAATTTTCATTTTGGGTTAACTACCCCTTTCAGAGTGTAGGTTGTTATGCATAAGATCATAGTATGCAGTGATAGTCTTATCTTTGTATAAAGTTTTAAAAATCTAATTTAGTTTAATTTTCATTTGTGTTTTCAATAGTGCGAAAGGAGTTTTACATATAGTACCAGGTATGACAGTACTGCTGAAACAGATGTCACACAGGACTTTAGTGATGGTTGTTGCTCCTCATCTATAAGTATGTGTCTTTTTAGAGTAATCTTTCTCACTCCTGCAACCATATAGTCAGCAAGAGGGTATGGGTCTTTCAAGTCAGAGTATGAAATTAAGCACATTTCTTGAGTTGGTACCAGTTCAAGGGTCCTGATTTTTTTGGCAATGAAAGCCAGTTTGTCTTCAACTATACAAATCTGAGAAATTTCTGCAAATTCTGGAAGGCCACAAAGAGACCCGTGGGCAATTATCATGTCATTTCGGTACATAATACCATCACAAGAGACATTTTGTGCAACACTGACAGTGGTCATACCAGGATACATAGAATTAAGGCAATGAACGACATTCTCTTTCATGACCTCAACAGTAAAAGCAGACACACGTGTGGCATGTAAGGTATTTTTTCAGGGCTGGGTATGTGGTGGTTATATCCAAGCATCAGTTGGTTTTTACTTGACAAAGTAAGGGTAATGGTCTTGAAGCAATTTGTGTGCCTAACTACTTTTTTTTCAAGTAGCTGTGTTTTGCTTCGAAACGCAATGTCCAAAGAAAAATATAAGGACCAAAGCAGCTAATCATTTCTGCATAGTGTTCCAGGAAGTGATGCTTTGGAAGCAGTTGTTTAAGAAGGAAAAGCTCCTAATATTTCTGACGGTGTTCAGAGATCTTCCATTCCAAAAATGCAATGGTCTCATCTGTATGAGCTGAAGAAACAACCAGTTTGACAATATCCTTTACGCCTAAAATCAAAAGCCACACAGGTTCATCTGCAGGTACCAAGCCCAATAATTAATGGCAGTAATCTTAAAAGACACCAATTTTCACTTGCATTGCCACATACTGATCTGCTGCTTGCAAACAGGGACGGAAAGGCCATCGGGAGCACCGGGACATTCCGGGTGGCCTGACGGTCATTCTGGCCTGCCGGCTGCTGCTGTGCAGACGTTCAGCCTGGCATGGGATAGGCTGGCGTGCAACTACGAATTAATTGACGGATCTCTCAATCAACGAATCAGGCAATGGCGGAGTGAAAATGACACTCCCACATGACCCAACGTCAGTGACGCACTGCCTAATATCTGGCTATATCCAGAGACAGCGTATATCTGACTAAATTGTTCAAAAAATGGAGCGTAAACGCAAAGGAGGAGCAGAGTGGGAGCGTATAAAAATTAAAAAGCCCTGGACACAGACGCAGCAAGCTGCTGCACAATCCCAGCCATGTTCGCCAGTAAGGGAACAGGTCGGTCAAGATTACATTTACATTATATTTATTAGGGCTGTCCCCGACTATGAATTTTCATAGTCAAATCAGAATTTTCGAATCTTTCTATAGTCGACCGATAGTTGAATCATCTAGGCCTATGTGTGTATGTGAATGGGTTGGGAGGGGCACGACACTATAGTCAGCAGGAGGGTAAAACTATTTTTATTTTTATTTTACACACTGCACACAGCAACAACTTTTAATAAAGCGACCAAAACTGCCTGCCAACTGACAGACGAACTTATTTAGGTTTAAATAGAAACACAGAACGCGTCTTTTAGTTCTAAAAACACGAGGTGCACAGCACTGCCTTTTTTGGTGACTTTTAATAAAAGAGCAGTGTGCTGCGTTTTTTTTTTTTTTGTTGCTAAGCAACGACCAAAACAGCTGTCCTGTCAGTCAAATCAAAGGATTATAGCGCGAGCGCTCTAAAATCTTAGTTTTTGCCGTTAAGTAAACTGTCATATTAGCAGAAACCCTAAATAATACAGCTCCGGGTTACCCACGATAGACACCAAAGGTTTCTCCTCCATTTCTTGCAGTCTCCGGACTTTTTAAGCAACGGTAAACTTTCGTCACCACAACAGAAGGCCCGCCTCTCCATTCATTCGATTGGACAATGGAAAAGAACGCAAATGACGTTGGGCGTTTTTCCGCTCAGAGTTGATTTTTTTTCAACTTCAGGCGCTCAGAGTGCACCTGCAAAAACGTGAGGCACAGAAGGCGGCGAAAACGCGAGGCGCCGGGGGCGCATAAACAGCGCGCAGAACGCTCACTGCCAACAGAAAACCATTCAAAAGAGGCGCCTCTGACTGCAAAAACGCGTTCGGTGTGATCGCGGCCTAATCCCTGCCATCAAGATGGTCCTCATCTCGTCATGGATCAGGGAAAGTGGAAATTTTATCTGTCACAGGGGTGGTTGGATTTATTCACAAACACGTTAAAAATATTTATTGAACGCTTCTTTCTTTTCACTTTTGTTTTTACTGCATTATCATAATCAAAGGCTGTATATAACTTAATATAACCGTACAAAACCAGTAGTTCTGTGTGCAATTAGATATTGAGCACCCCCATTTTGCCAAAATGGTATGATGCTCATTTCACCCGTGAAGATTCGACTGTGAGATCGGTGGTCGAATCAGGCTCTGCATATTGATGCATCGAATCTTCGACTAGTTGGGGACAGCCCTAATATTTATACAATAATTTGGCAGAGGAACGCTTTCATCCAAATCACTTAAATAATCACAATAGATTAAATTAAACCAACAAACGAGCAACAATATGTAAGTGCTGCTGTGCTGTGTCAAGTCCCGTTTCGTCTACATGTAGCATATTTTTTATATAATCAATTAAATTGAATAAAAAGTAGACAGAATCGTGTTAGTGGGTCAATTTTTTTAATAATAAATAAATCAAGTCGATGGCATGGAAAAAAATAGTGTTAGTTATTTTGATTTTTAATTTCTTACAATGTTTGATTGTTTATTTATTTTGAAAAGGGGACGAAGGAACCAGCAGTAGCACTAGTGCTGCAAATGCTCCTCCTGTTGAGCTAGAGGTGGAGGACAGTCAGGGCAGGAACCTTCAGGTAAAGTTTAAGATAAGCAAAACTAAACATGCAGGCATCAGGCTATACTTTTTAAACAACATGCTTTTTTATGATTTATAAGATCAGTAGTTGGACTGTGATTTTGGGGACATACAACTGATGGCTGCACAATTATAAATACAGATTATTGAACACACTTATTTCATATTGCAGAGCAACTAGATGTGCAGAGTGAGAGAGAGGATTCAGGGAAAGATGAAAGAGACAGTGAAAGCCTTGATATGCCTTTTGATTATTTTGCCCATCCACAGTCTAAGGATTTGGATTTCTTTTTAAGTATCACCCAATTCAAACATCTGAAAGAGCCATTCCTGATGTATTCCATTCAAAAGATGGCACACATAGAAAATGGCTGACATACAATGAAAGTAATCACTCCCTATTCTGCTCAGTATGTCTTGCATTTTCAAAACCTTTAGGCAGTGACAGTGCATTTGTCAAAGGAGGTATGCAGGCCTGGAAACATGCCCATCAGAGAGTACAGGAACATGAGAGAAGCAGTATCCATAGAGAAAGCGCTGAAGCCTTTTTTCTTTAGAGTCAACAAAGCAGATATCCTTACCCTTCTGACTGATAAGCAAATGACCGTTCTTTGAGACCAGGTTAGAAAGAGGAGGCAGGTCTTGGAATGTGTGATTGATGTAGGGAAAATTATTGGTAAATGTGGGCTAAGCTACAGTGGGCACAGCCATGAAGCTACAAATGACCTTGAAAACACGGCTATCAATCATGGTAACTTTTTTCTGGAAGTTCAGAGAAGAGAATTAGAAAACACAAGAGGCAACCAGGTGAGCTGGCACAAGATGAGCCTATTGTTAATGCAGACACTGACTACAAAATCAACATCCACAATGTGATCTTGGACACTGTTATTGAAAGCTTTCATAGCCGTTATGCAGAAGATGCAGTGCTGTGTTCAGATGTCTCCTGCATGGATCCTAGGAACTTCCCGGAAATCAGAGAAAAAGGCCTTCCAGGGACAGCCATGAAGGAGTTCAGCAAATGCCTACTGCAATCTACGTCTTGAGATGTCGCAGGGTAAACTGATCAGCCTTGCACAGCACTGGGAAAGACTGAAACCATCACTAATGGAGAACTACAACATTAGGGGTGCTGCCTCAATTGATGAAGCAGTGGAAGGCTCTGAGGTTCCTGATGAAAGTGTGGAGTTTGTAAGCAGAAGTTGTTCCACATGCAAAAAACTGTCCAATATGCTGCTATCTCCTCTTGTCTCAGTACAATCTGCTTACTGATGCTTATCACATCATTGGTTTGGGCTACAAGTTCCTCCTCACACTATCTATTACTCAAGTTGTCTGTGAGAGGACCTTCTCAACCCTGAAGTTAGTGAAGAGCCGTCTGAGAACCTCCCTGAGTCAAGATAACCTTGAAGCATTCCTTTTGATGGCAACAGAGAAGGAGATTCTTATAGAACTTGATAAAGATGACATAACTGACAAGATGGCAGAGAGCAGTGAGCTACTGTGCTGCCTACTGGTGTACTAGTAGTGCTAATTACTTACTGTTTACTCTTACTGGTCTGTTCCATATAATGCCATAATTGAGTAAACATTGTTATCTATCACTTACGCTGTCATAGGTTTTGTTAAGTTTATTTGTGTTTGTGTTTCTGATACATTTGATATACTAGAGTTGAGCACTGAAAATACAAAATGTAAATATTTCAACATGTGAATGTGTCTCTTATTATCTCTTTTTAAAAAGCCAATTTTCTATTTGTCATTGGTTTGGTAGTATTAATGGTTTATTCCTAGTGAATTTTTAAGTTTTTTTTTATTATTATTAATTTATATTGCATCTGGTAGTCTACCTGTTACATTAATAGGGTTAGCCTACACGTTTATCAGTCCAGTAGATTACATGAATAGGTTGGTGGTGACTGCAGAAGCAGAGGTGGCCTGGGGGTGGAGTCAAATTCCCGGCCTGAATTATTGTCCCAGTCCGCCACTGCTTGAAAATGTGGGGTGATTTTGTTTTTACTCTGTACTTTTTTTGTGGGATTTTGAATGAATTGATTGAATTTTGTACATGTTTTCCAGAGGTAGTTTCTAGAACAGTTTCTTTTCTTTAGTGCTTTAAAGACAATTTTTAGTGCTGTGTCAAATTCAGATTTTTGGGAACAAATATAGTGAAATCTGTATAATTGTGATTTAAAAATTCCTTTAAATGTATGTTGTGGATGGAAACTGGTTTTATGGAGGAGACAGTGTGTCTTTTGCAGTAAATAGAACCTTCTAGCCCTTGGAGTCCCTGAGCCCATAAGGTACTCTTTTTGTTTCCCACTAAGTTAGTCTCTTTTCACACACTCATCGAGAATCACATTGATTTCCAAAATTGTTTTGGGGTATATTGGGGATGAAAGTGCTGTGTAATGTTCTTTTAGCTAGAGTTGTCTTTCTCCCTCCCACAGATCTCTTTTATCCATTAAGGCAACCGCATTTCCTTTGTCTGCTGGTTTGTTAATTATATCTTTGTTATTTTTTAGTTCTTTTAGAGCTCTTTTTTCTCCAAAGGTAAATTTTGTGTCTCAGGAATGCTTTAATTAAGATGATTGTCCAAACCGTAGTCTGCACAGATAATAGAGGCTATCTGAGGTGATAAACTTGAAAGAGCTGGTGACCATTCAGATGATTTGGTGAAGGGGACTCTTTGCTTTTGGTTCTTTTTGCCCTCAAAAAAGGTTTCTAGTTAAATTTTTCTATGATAATTCAGAAGGTCTGTCAGCAATTCCAATTTTTGTGTTTTAGTGTTTTGGGGGGTAGGGACAAAAGATAAGCCCTTCAATAACACTGCCCTCTGCACGGTTGTGTGAGAGAGAGAGAGGGCAGGTTGACAATGAGCTTTTCCTGACTGTCCTTAGGGTTAACGGTCTCTATAAGTTGATTCGATTGTATCCAAAGTTACAATGCACGGGCCGTACCGGAAGTCCAATGCACTGTATCTCTCTGTACCTCAAACTGGGCAGAGGACAGTCAAATTGTTCAAATTTGTTTTTATGTATTCGTAAATTTAAACCCAAAACCTCTGCTCATCTTGAGCCAAGAGGTCACTGTAGTTAATGACTGGGATGACAATTTCTGTATTTGGTAATCTTGTTCTGGCTAAACGGTAGGCTCTGTGTATCTCCTTACTCGCCATTCTGAAACACCTCTGTGTTCTATTGTTTATGCTGATTGACATAATAAGGATCTCTGGTTCGAGGGCGATTGTTGCTTTTTCTACCAGATTTCCAGCATGTTGAAATTTCACTCCCAAGAAACTGTCTATCTGGAGGTCCGGATATTAAGGGCTGGGATTCTGGAGACATTAGAGTCTCCGATGATCTCACACTTTTTCTTTGAATTTAAGCTCCAGTCAATCTGTTTTCTTTGAGTATTTATGTGTCTACAGGGTCTCCCCACCGACCCAGACGTTGTTGGAGTTCGAGAAGCAATGGCAACCTTTTTGGAAAGCTCAGTTAGTTTATCTTGCAGTGATGTGGATGTGCTTGTACCCTCTTTGTCTTGCACCTTATCTGTCCCCGATCCCCTTCTGTAGTTTCCTTCTCGCCTTGGGCCTGTGCTACCGAATTGCTGGTGTACATGGAAAATTGATATTCCTCAGAGTCGTCTGAAAACATCACTGGTTAGGAAACCACCCTGACAAGACCTGGGAGCTTTTTCCTTGTATCCGCTGGGGCTGCGGCCTCCTGAGCACTAGTTTGCTCAGCCGGGATGCTCTCTTTCTCGACATTGGCATTATCATCCTGAATATCGGTTTGGATGTTTTGGGGCAAGAGGGAGGGGAGAGTCATGACCTGCTGTGTAGTCATCTCTGTTTCAGTCACCTCTTGTTGAGCATGTTTTCTGGACCTGAGGTGATCTGGGTCTTATAGGAGTGGGCTCCAGAGCAGGTCTAGGCTCCAGAGGGAGGAACTCAGCATTAAAAGACCAGTCACCTCTGTTTGGTGGGGTGACCAATCTAGGTGAGGTTTGAACCTGGACATGTGTAGTGCCCTTTTTGGGTCTAACTGTCTGTGTTGTGTGATCTGATGAGTGGGGAGCCTCTGTCATGGCAGTCTGAGACATTCTTTCCCGGTCTCTTCTCTCAAAATCATCGCAGAGTTCTGCCGTGAACAGAGCTTTTACCCTTGTGAAAATGTCTGTTTGAATTCTCTGTCTGTAATTCTTACTAGCCCATCCCTGAGCGATCCCAACCGCCTGATGCCAGTCTGATTGATCTATTCATTCTTTTAGATCCGTCAGAGTCACTTAAACCAAGGTTTCATAATGCTCTTGCAGAATTTGTTGCGCCGTGTAGGCCCAATTTTTGGCATTACCCTCCAAGAGGTTTGTGATCCTTTCACTGGGCATGGCAGGTTTGATTGAATCTGTCAGATGTTTAGTTCAACGTTTGAAAGTGATTGGGCTGTTGTTTGTAACCTTTGTTGTGACTTTTTCAACATGGTGTACGAACCTTATTAGGTCGTACATTAATTTAGATGTAGCTCTGAGTCTAGGAGAGGCAGGAGTATAATTTCTTCTGAGTTCGTTCATTATTTCTGTTTAGTCTTTCATTAGGTCTGTTTGGTTTGTCAAAGTACCTTTTGAGGTCTCTTTTTTGATGGTGGAAAACGACGTTTTGGTCTGTCACTGTAAATAATTCTAGGAGCTTGTTGGATCCTGATATTTCTGTGCTGTATTTGAGAACATGTCAGGATGTGTGTTTCTTTTATTTTGAAAATGTGCAGCATCTCTATATGTATCCCTGCCGCTCCATATTTCTGGTCTGTGTGGAATTGACTCAGAGAGTTTATGGTCTTCCTGAGCTAGAATTTCACATTCAGGTTCTTCAGGGTCTCTGTACTGGTTTTCTCCCCCTGTCAGCTGCTCCAATTCTTCTTATTTCAGCCCTCCTTTTGTTTCTACGGGTGGTTCTGGTATTTTTTCTGACCAGAAGGTCTGTGTCAAAATTGTTGTGTGTTTTGTCAGTCATGTATGTATTATTGGAATTGCTCTAGCTAAACCATTGTTGGATGCCCAATTTTGTGTTTGTGGTCTGTTTGTATCGTATGTTGATGAAAGTTCTTTCATGTCGAAAGAAATCATTGTTTTGATTGGACAGAAAACGTCCATTTTCTGTATTTCTGTTTCGGTCCAAATGGAACACCGCTATGGAACCCGGTATTTATTATGTCGGTATGGATAATTAGAATAAAGACTCTCTATTTGATTGTCATTATTTATGTCATAATCACGTGGGTTAGCCCGGAAACGCGCTGTTGTATGTGCTCGAGGGTCGTCTGAGTGGATTGGATAGCTGTAATTATCTCGTCCGAGATCAAAGTCCATTTCTCTTTCATGCTCTCGTTGCCAGCCTCGTGCACGAGTGTGTGTGTGTTCATGTTTACGTGATGAAAATACGGTTCTGCGTCTGATGGTCTCGACGTGAATCTCGTATCTTGTCTGTACACTGTCAAAAGTAATAACTGGATATACTTAAGAAATGTTAGAACATTTAACTGATTTTGTCAAATTAGTTGCTTTTACTTGCTTATGCTGTGTTCTGTGAACTTTTGGGTGGATGCAATAGTGAAACTAAACAACTTAGGTACACTGTACTTTAGAGCATCGAGTGAGTGCTACTAAAGACCTAACTTTTGCAAATACCATGGTGCCAAATAAACGCTGTTTAATCTCTCTCTCCCCCCAAAATGATATTCTATATTCATTATAGAATTACAACTACTCATGTTACTGTAATTAAGTACATTTTATGGGTATTTGTACTTTCATGAGAATGATTTTAAGTCTGTAATTTTACTTGTATTTGAGTACAAATTCACCTAAATAATTTACTTAATTACTTTTAAAATCACAATACGTTACAGAGTACTGTAATTTGAATATTTCAACCCCTGACCTGCATTTCGGTAGCCAATAAAAATATCTCTTCTTAAAGGACCACTGAAAAGCCTGGTATAGTATTAGAACCTAAAAACAAGTTCCGTTTATTTTTTTTATTTTTTTTCCGGCACGCTATTGAAAAGATAATCATCACTAGAACTAGGGCTGGGCGATAAATCGATTTGATAGATTAACTTGAATGTGTAGTTTACATTGATTTGTTTGAATGAAATTAGGTTTTCTCTTTAATATCCGCAGACGCTCCTCTCTGGGCTCCAGCAGTTGAATGGGCTCAGCCCTCCCACGCGCTTTTACCATATTATAAATACACTAAAATATATTTGTATTCAGAACAAAACGGAAAACAAATAATGGGAGCCATTAAAGGGATATGATTAGCTGCTTGTTAGCAAGTTAGCCGGACAGGATCAGCATATTTGTGTTTGCGCTCAGGGGAGCTTCAAGGGTTTCTACGTGTTTTTGCAACATAGAGTAGTATATCATGGACATATCTCACGAATCCTTTCAGAAACAAAGTGTTGAGAGAGTGTAAATAAGAGACTGATTGTACAATATAGCGAGCATCGTTGATTATAATAGAGCTTTGTGATATCGCGAACTAAGATGAGTGTCAGCTTTTAATAATTTTTAAGGGAGTTTGTAAATGAGATATTGATTTAATACAACAGTTAAATAAACAAGAAGTTATTATTAAGTGACTTACATTGTCTGACTATAACAATATTGCCTAATTTTGCTCTATTTCGTGGTCAAAAGTAATCTGAAACAAGTCATATCTGAGCCACTAAGCATTTATGAATGAACGTGCGTTTTTAAACTAATCTAGTGAAATGATTCAATTTCCTATTCATAAAAAAACAGTCACTTGCATTTTTCTGAGTGAACCAGCGGTTTGAAAGAATCAAATGAATGATATGATTCAGTAATTAAATCAGCGTCTTGCCGCACCTGCTGGCAGATCGTTTCAGTTATTTAAATCATTTAATATTTCTGTATTTCAAATTTTTATATTTATATATACGATATAACTGCAAGAGAAAAGCATGGAAATATATATTTTCCTCCCATCTCATATGTATTTGTCTTACAAACATTTACTGTGTCCAGTATAATAAGAATGGGGACTGGTGGAAAGTAATCACTAATGCAGTTGCAATGTATATTGCAAAATATATGGTGCCCATATGTTGTGGAAAAGCTGGGGTTTCTTTACATGCTAAATGTCATGGGGGAAAAAAATCTATTTAAATCGTAAATCGGATTTTTTGTGAATCTATTTTTGTCCTGAGAATGGCGAAGAAGTCTAGAGGACGCAGTGTCTCATTCCCTATACTCAGGGAACCAAGGTTACATACGTAACCTGAGACATTCCCTTCCGAAGGGAACTCTCACTGCGTCCTTTATAGGTCGCTATGGGGAACAATATACCCACGCTGCCATGCTGAGGGGAGTGCATACTAGGACCGCGAGCACTAAGCAACAATTCAGAAGAATTACCCCTACTAAGACGTAGTGACGGCCGTCAAAACGTTGTCCCCCATGGCCAGAGGCCTGAACTGTTACCCACTTACCTGGACTGGGTTAGAACCCAGGGCACAGCTCTAAGGCTTGGAATTAGAGTAATTCCTTCTGGGGGAAATGGCTAAGTCTCAATGGAGACTTAGACTTGTCAGAACAAGGAGCTACCGCAGCATAGGGCCTTCCAGGCGACGTTCCAAATAACGTACCAGCGACGTAACTTTGTGATTCCCATATTCGTCGTAGCGACGTTATTGCGTTACGTTGCTAGGACGTGGCAAGTACGTCCTAACGACCAAACTAGCACCTTCCCAGTATTTTTAATATTTGCTTCTCACCTTTAGTCCTGTCCGAGGATGTGTTCCTACCACCTTGAAATCAGTATATAATGACAAACTCAAACATTTTCTGCTGTAAAAAACAAACACTAAATCCTTGTTTTCAAATTGTTGTAGTTTTTGTAAATATATTCACTGCATACATGCAAACCAATGCAAAATCATTAAATTCCAACAGAAAATCAGCAAAAACACAGTGCATTCATTTATTAAATCACCATTTATTCAGTTATTTTCTACATATACTAAGCCATTGCATTTTAAACATGACACCTATTATTTAACCATGTAAAGTGTAGCCAAGTCATTAGCACAGATAATTGAACACATCACATAAAGTACATAGTAATCAAAGAATAATACAACCACTGATTAAAATGTTTTACTTTTACTGAAAAATATTAAATATTTAATTAATGATGGGTATAGTATAATAATAGTTATCAGTAGCCTACTCTTATTAACACAACTCCCCTAGTTTGGTACAAAAATACTGATACAAAGATAGAAACAATTCAGTAGTGATTTCTGTATTACTTTAAGTTCATTTGTTTTCTGAGTGTCCTGTGTATGAAACACCTGCTACAAATATCTGGTGGTGAAGTGCTTTAATATTGCTTCACTCTCAGAAGCAAAACCTAAACAATTACTAAAGGACCGTAATTCTTCTCAGAAGATAACAGAAATAAAGAAAATAGCAACATTAATAAACGGTAAGAGCATGTTAATATAACAATGTAGAGATTACATCTCCCCTGTATTAGGCCCACCCAAAAAACATACAGTAAATGAGCCTGTTGACTTTTTCAGAAAAATCTGAGATCTGTCCCCAGCTGTGGAGAAGACTCTTTGCTGAGAATTTAGGTTGTGGACAGTTGTGAGAGAAAAAGAAGAATGTCTTTCTTACCACAGCAGCAGAAGGTACTCTCTTCTGAAGAAAGGATAGGAGGGTGACACTTCACTCTTGATCTACTCTTGGAGAGTTGATGAGGAGTTTTGCTAAAGAATAAGGTTCCTGCTCAGCACTTGGTCTTATTCAGCAAAGAGTACCTCTAATGCAGTGCCACATACTCCAGATTCTTTGCAAACTTGAAACTTTTAATAAAATTGACCATATTATTGTAGTCAGGTTTATTGTTTTTATTATAACACATGGCATATGTATGAGAAAATTATGTCAAAGGTGTTTTTCTTCCTCTTCGCTATCCTGAGGCTGTACTGTCAATATCCTTCTCTGGCAGCTGAAAGGGAGAATAACCTCGTTAATGTTGCTACTGTATGTACACACAACCAGTCAAAATCTGCAGTCTTTCAGTTTTTTTTAATGTTTTTCGACACACCAAAGCTATATTTATATTTAACTTACAATACAATAATAGTGTGAAATATTTTAATTTAAAATACGTTTTCTGTTGTTTTTCAAATAGACTTTAAAATGCATTTCTTTCCTGTGAGGCAAAGGTGAATTTTTCAGTAGCCTTTACTCCAGTCTTCAGTTTCACATGATCATTCTCATATGATTTGATGCTCAAAAAACATTTTTGATTATTATCAATGTTGAAAACAGTTGTGCTACTTAATATTTCTGTGTAAACTGTGATTTTTTTTTAGGATAATTTTATAAATACATAGTTAAGGTTTAAAACCTTTTTTTTTTTTTTACTTTTGTAACATTATAAATGTTTTTACTACCACTTCAGATCAGTTTAATGCATCCTTGCTATTAAGGTCTTCATAAAGAAAAAAAAAACTTAAGTGACTCCAACCTAGTGTACACAACTAAATTGGGCAACACAGCATATTAGAATGATTTTGAACACTTACAACTGGAGTATTGATGCTGAAAATTCAGCTTTGAATTTAAATGAAGACACATCTTGTAATAAACAATGCACAGATTGCAAAGAACTTACATTCTGATGATTACTTCATTTTCCTCACGGCTGCCTTCCTCAGTCATTCCTAGGCCTTCTCATTTTTCACCTTTCCCTTGAATCCACATAAAATATAAATAAAACTAATTAACCAATTAATTTTATAGACAGTTTGAATACGTTTGTATAAAACTGCAAATCTTCCTTTTAAAATCAGTTATTCTCCAGCTTCTAAAGGAAAGGCACAATCTGTAGCCATGTTCACAGAGAATTTGATCTTACTATTAGGTGTCCTGGCTAGGGGATTTAGCTTAAAACCTATTCACGAAATTCTTAAGAGTCCACAATAACCAAAAAGAGGGATACGTCATTTGCATTGACTTTTTTTCTTTGTTAAATTTCCACACTTAGCATGGGTTGGAGCTCTTAATACAAAGTGCACCAGATAGAAAAAATTTAGTTTAAAATGTACAGTACATACTTTTGTACACTAGACCATGCCCCCAGACAGACGAAGGTCCAGCCCCCAAAGTCTCAAACAAATCCTGTGGGAAACACAGCAAAGTGATGTGGTTGTGTATGATTTAGAAATAGGGGAGTCTTACATTGGTCAAATTCAGGCCAACTCAAATATTTTTTAAACATGTTTAAAAATGATCAGGAGCACAGGAGGTGCTCATGAAGGCAGTGGTTTACAATTGTGGTCCAGGTGACCCACAGCACTGCACATTTTGTATGTCTCTCTTGTTAAACCCACCTTCTTCAGATCATCAGCTCTTTAGGAAAGAGCTTCATGAACAAATCTGTCAGTAAAGAGAGATGTGCAAAATGTATAGTGCTGTGTGTCCCCAGGTCCAGGTTTGAAAACCACTGTTGTAAGTTACCATGACATATGACAATCATACGAGCATCAACAATTTCACAAAAATGTCTCCTGACTGAGGAAAAAACAAAATCATTCACAGGCTCTGGAATTAGACTATCAATTGGTATCTATCTAGCTATGAGTAATTGAAATGATAAATCCAACCCTGTGGATTACCTGTCTCTCCTCCTGAGCATTTTGTTGTGTGGGTCCAGGAAGGATACTGCAGCACAACTCCTTTAACCATGAGAAAATGCAGTTCCAGCATGTCTTCACATCCAGGACAACAGAAGGGTCAGGGAGGCCTGAAATATAAATATTTAAGCCACTTAAATCAATTTAAATCTATATTTGTGCCTGAGTGACACTGAAACAATGAGGTTTAGTTTTTCACTGAGGATTTGCTGGGTTCTTTTGAACACAGTCTTCATGATGGATGATCTCTTGATCCTGGATCCTTTCTGCCATACACTTAGAGCTGGTTTGGATGTCATGTGGTTGTGTCTAAAATACAAATAGCAGCACCATTAGTCCTGTTGCTTTATATATATTTTTTGGTACTGAACAAGTCAGGAACCAAATCAGTAAGTTACCTGTACTTGATACCCATCCCTAATCATAATCATGATTGTCGTGTTGCTGCTGCCCAGACTCTCTCTCCACCTGTTATTAAAAAAAGTATGTTAGTTTTGAATAAAACATTGATAAAACAATGAACAATGAATAAAGCATTCAAACTACTACTTAAAAAAATAGGCTCAATACATTTAGTGCAATAATATGAAAAATTATCCAGAGACCAGCTTTGAGGACGTGCCCACGACGTTTCTGGGACCTTAGCCAAAATCCTTAAACTACTACATAGTAACAATGAACATCATTTCTAATAAGCAACTCACTGAATGACTCAACTGGTTCACTGGCAGTAAGGACATAAAATAGTGAACTATTTATTGGATACATATTTGTTAAAACTAAAGTATCAGATCTGTTTGTCAATGAAAAGTCACTAGCATAAAAATGATGCAAGTTATGTATGTAAAAATGTTGTATGTAAAAACCAATAACATGTAACGAGCAAATTACACCATTTACAGGCCTGTTAATCGACAGGAAAGCAGGACATTATTAATCCCACATACACTGAATGGGATTTCGGCAGCCTCGGTCTAATTAAAAGTTTATATAACATCAGTGGTTTATATTTAAGTTTACAATACGGCTAGGCTAGCATGAGCATAGTCAGATGCGAACGACAAGCAGTCAACGTTACTATTTTTTGTTGGCATCCTTCTGTCTCGAGAGACAATGGTTTGGAATCTGCACCCAGGTCAGTCTGTGGTTTGGTTGCAGACTCTGCTATGGCTGTAGAGTCCGATACGGGAGCGACAGCACCGCTGGCACTTGCTGCAGGTGTAAGCAGTGGTGGAGTCAGTGGGGGCAGGCTGAACGCTTTGCTGCCGGCGGGTCCTCTTCTCCTCCCACTGCATTTCTCTTTTTTCCTCGGCTAAAAGGACACCAGTCTTGACGGTGGATCGCCAATTCTCGCGGTCCGATGTCACTGCTTCCAAGCCAGCTGGGCAGATTCTGCACGCTTTCAAATCACGCTTGCAAGCGTCCTTGTAGCGCAGAATTGGCCGTCCAGTTGGTCGTGTTCCTGTGGCAAGCTCCCCATACAGAACGTCCTTTGGGATGCGACCGTCATCCATCCTGCACAGGTGGCCAAGCCAGCGCAGTCGCCTCTGTGTGAGGATGGTGAACATACTTGGCATACCTGCCTGAGACAGAATGGCTCTGTTTGTGATATGGTCCTGCCATGTAATGCTCAGGAGTCGCCTGAGGCAGCGCATATGAAAGGCATTCAGTCTTTGCTCTTGGCGAGAATATAAAGTCCAAGCTTCACTGCCATAGAGGAGGGTGCTCAAGACACATGCTTGGTACACCTTCAGTTTTGTTTTGAGTGTCAGCAAAGTGTTGTCCCAAGCCCTCTTTGCTAGTCGAGCCATGGCGGTTGCTGCTTTGCCTATCCTTATATTGAGCTCGACATCCAGGGATAGGTTGCTGCAGATGGTGGAACCAAGGTAGGTGAATTTTTCCACTACCTCCAGGGTGTGGTCGCCGATAGTGATTGCAGGAGTGGTGCTGACATCTTGAACCAATATGTTGGTTTTCTTGAGGCTGATGGTAAGGCCAAACTCTGTGCATGCATCTGCAAGGCAAGTGATGAGTCGCTGGAGGGCACCCTCAGTGTGTGCAGCAAGAGCAGCATCATCTGCAAACAGCATCTCCCGTATGAGTACCCTGCGGACCTTAGTCTTTGCTCTGAGGCGGGCGAGGTTGAAGAGGTTCCCATCGCTCCTAGTGTGGAGGAAGATCCCGTCTTCAGAGTTGCAGAAGGCATAGCGCAGGAGCAGGGAGAAGAACATGCCGAAGAGTGTTGGCGCCAGGACACACCCTTGCTTCACACCGCACCTGATTGGGAAAGGGTCTGAGGATGACTCGCCATACTGGACTGTGCCCGCCATGTTCTCATGAAATGATATAATCAGCTTCAGGAGCTTGGGGGGGCATCCAATCTTGTGTAGGAGAGTGAAAAGGCCAGTCCGACTGACCAAATCGAACGCCTTGGTCAGATCTATAAAGGCGAGAAACAGGGGACGTCTCTGCTCACGGCACTTCTCCTGTAGCTGCCTAAGGGAGAACACCATGTCAATTGTTGACCGTTTTGCTCGGAAACCACATTGCGACTCCGGATACACACGATCGGCGAGCAGTTGTAGGCGGTTAAGCAGTCAACGTTACTATAGGCAGAAGTTAAAATAATAAAAAAAAAATGAATACTGTATAGTTTATCGTGGGTAAATTTCAAACTAGACTAAAAATAAGGTATAACATTTTAATTTAGGATTTTAAAAGTTAACTTAACGTTACCACAGACCGCCTCCAGAACTAAGCTAATTAACTTTAACATTAACCAAACAGGGCATTTATTTATTAAATTAATATAGAAAACCTCCAAAAACACAAAACACTACTTATCTTACGTGTCATCTAACGTTATATCAGCAAAAAAATATGAATAAGAGAAGATTTTAAGCGCTTACCTTTTCCTTCTCGTCCGTCTTCTGGAAGTTGACCGTTAATGACGGGCACGCGCACGGGGCACTTACGCAGCACTCAGAAAGTGACGTGCGCTGGTTTTAACCATGGTTTTAACCTTAACATTTGTCCCATTCCCCCTTTCAATAAACCATTCACAACCATAAATTATCACCATTTGCTAAGCAAACTATTTGGTTTTTGTTTTGCCATTAATTTGATGACAAACATTTCTATATTTTAAATGACGGGTTATACTTATATAATAATTCATTCCATCATGCAAAATGCTTGACGAATTCAGTATATTCCCCATATTATTGGCTATTAAAACGGTTTACACCTTTAAAAATAAGCTTAATACATGTAGTGCAATAATATGAAAAGTTAGTTGGAGACCTGCTGACCACGTCGCTATAATGTTTCCCACGCGACCAACCAGCGACGTCTTTTAAGGACGTGCCTACGACGTTTCTGGGACGTTAGCCAAAATTCAAAAATATGGAACGTTACCACAACGTCCTCACGACGTTGTCATACAGTTTTTCTCAATTGCTAAAACACTATAACCAGTCTTTTGAACTAAAATTTCAAAACTATAACGCCATTTTTGAAAAAGCACACCCATTTCCCTAAACTATAAACACTATTCCCTGCTTTGACACAGGAGTTATATTTGGTGAACTGTTACTGCAAAACTCTACACACAAATCCCTACATTTCTCAGTGCTTACACCATGTGGTCATTTAGAAAGCACAAGCATTCAGTATTGTTCACTCAAGTCTGCGAAGTTTGAGCTCAATTAGCACACAATTACCCAAGTGGAAACACTAGGAGTCAAAATTTAGCACACACCAATCAGAAGCTTCGGTGGAGATAAAAGAGCCAAAGTCAGCTTACAGTTTTTCTCAGTCACTTTGGTGCATTTCTCAGATCAGAAATGAAATTGTCACAACTACTTGTTCAACATCCACATCATCTAGTCTTTTGTCCTGTTGCTCAAAATGTATTACAGTTTTTCTCAATTGCTAAGACACATTTCTTGAAAGCTGCTCTCCTTTTCTCTAAACTGTGAACACAAAACCCAATTTTCAAGCTACATTCACAAAATCTCAGACTCTTCTTGCAAAACCAAACTTTCACCTCAAAACAGTTCAATCTGTGCTCAAAACTGAACTATGTTGTCAAATCGTGCCCCGAGTCAATCAAAATTAAAAACACTACTGAACAGTCACTAAACACTACGTAGAAAAATAGAAAACACAATGCTCAGGACATGAAGCTGGAGAAATAAATGTTTATTGTTCACTGTAGGCTAAATGCATGTTGCAAAACAAAGAAAACCTGTGCATTTAGCACTTGTACAAAAAGACAAAACAGGAATCTTGTGCATTTACACGTAGCACTTGTAAAAACAAACAGAAATCCTATGCGTTTGCCACTTGTGAACAGTAAGCCCATGTAAAAATAAAGTACAAAAATATACAAATAAGTGCAATACTCAACCTCAGCATCATGTCTCCGTACTGGGTCAGGCCACAGGACTTCATCCACATCACAGGCCACATTTTGTCTGGCCAGGCAACAACATAGATGGGAAGAGTTCGTGTGAGAGGAGGTCGAGGTGGTCAGCGAAGACAAAGAACAGTAATGTCTGATGAAATCAGAGCGACTGTGATTGACCATGTTCTTGTCCATGGTATGAGCATGAGGGAGGCTGGACAAAGGGTACAACCAAACATCAGTAGATTCACTGTGTCCACCATAATCCGAAGATTTAGAGAAGAGAATAGGTAATTACCATTTTTTGACATTATAGGACAGTATGTAAATGTTGACAGCAATTACTGTATGACATACTATAGAGCTGGTAAGTCCCGCCCATCCGTAAAACCCCACTGGACCTCTAGATTGAAAAATCGTCAATGCAAGTGAATGTGAGAAAATAATTATTTGACTATACTGTAATGTCAAAAAAATGGTAATTACCTGTTCTCTTCTCTAAATCTTCGGATGTTTGGATTTCATCAGATATTACTGTTCTTTGTCTTCGCTGACCACCTCGACCACCTCTCACACAAACTCTTCTTCTCAGGCCTCACAAACCAGTGCTCTCTGAACTGGCTTACTGTATATGTTCCCTCACATCATTAGCCACAAGTGTGATCAGTTTTGAGTTGTTGTGTTCAAGTGGTGACACCTGTGCTTTAATTGTGTTTGACTTTTGTCACCTGTGCTCACCATTAAGGAGCACGGGTGCATCACAATGAAAATGTGTTGGCAAGTTGTGTCTAAACAGGTGAAAAGTGCTTATGGTTTTGCCAAAAGAGCGATTGATTCAATCAATGGGTTCAGGCAACTGAGCATTTGGTTCAGACATCAGGGTTTAGTGTTTTAGCAATTGAGAAATACTGTATATACTGTATTTCTCTGTGCAATAGTCTTACCCCTCAAAACATCAAGTCATTAGCTCATCGTATAAGTCATCACCTAAATGCAAAATTTTTGATCTAGTTGTCATGTCAATCATATATTCTACACATTTCTATTAGACTTTTTGTAAAATTGCCATTATTCAAGTGAATATTGACTTTCACTAATGAAGATAATATAGATCAACCAATGATAAAGCAGTTCTCTGAAATAGATCAATGGTACAACTCATGAACCTTCAATTAGAATGCATATATAGACAGAGGACAATGCAGGAGTTACAAATTCTGACAGTGGACTTTCTAATTTTCTAATTTATTTTCACCTTTGTGCCCATATTTCTTTTTCATTTCTGTTTCACAATGACATTGTAATGTGTTTTTATTTTATTTTTATTTTTTTATTTTTTTGTCAGACCACTAGTACAAGTGTAACTGTGAATCCTGTCCAGTTTTTTCAATCAATATCCCACATACAGTAATGTGTAATTTTGAAGAGGAAGAGTAGGAGGTGAAAGAGGAAGAGGAGAAGAAGAAGGATTATGACGACGACAACGTGGAAGAGACAGAGGAAGGGCAAGGGCAAGAAGACAAGCAGTCTCAAATATTTTAGTTGATGAGTACCAGGGTTGGATCAGGCATGCAATACGATATTACCCCTGCTGCCTGGCCAGGGCTAATTTAGTGATGCTGAAGAGGTTCTTTGGCCTGTCCCAGACCAAAGACTGGATGCTGAGCAGAATAATTATTTTTGTTGTTGTTTGCTGTTTTGTACTGTAGGCTTACTCTACAGTACATTAAATTAAGGAATAAAACACTTGCAAAGGCATAGATTTGTTGTGTTCATCATGTGAAAAGATTTTTATTTGTATTGTTTTCGTAGTATTGTTTTGAATTTATCTCATCAGTGTGGAAAACTGTGTTGTAGTGTGTGTGTTTTTGAGGATTTGTGTGTCATGTCTGAGAGCAAAGTTTGGTTTTTCAGCAAGATTGAATTGTTTTGAGTGGAGAGCTTCATTTTGACATCAATATAGGAAGTTTGGGGAATTGAGTTAGAAGTTGTGGATTTGTGTTTAGAGTTTCACAAATAAGAGGCATAAATTCAAGAAATGTGTTTAAGCAATTGAGAAAAACTGTAAAGTAATGTTACGCTGACCAAATGACGACCAACTGGCGACGTCCTCACAACGTACTGTGTTTGCTGGGAGAGAGCTTCCGGTGTACTAAAATGCGCTTTTTTCCAAAAAATTGTAATTTTTCGATTTGGTTTTGTTGACTTTTTAATATCTGCATTTGAACGACGTGTAATGAAAACAAAATTCAAAATATGAATGAAATTCGTTTTTGTGTTCCCGAGAAAATGTAAATATTGCATAAACCAATCATTTATTCGTTTGTTTGTTTTGAAAACAAAAACGAGAAAACCAATTATACGTAGGTACACGGACCATCCGTGTTTGGCGTTCTCAAACTTTTGACTCGCGAATTGCCTAACTTTCTAAAGTCTATTTACACGTTCTTAAGTTCTATTTAAATGGGGGAAAAACGCGTTTGAGCTGTAAGTGCAGTTATTCTTTATGACAATTTACCTTGTTTTTACTCTAGTGAAAGCGTAGTAACCATGTTGTGTTTTTTGGCTGATCGATTACAACTGTTTGAATACAGTCTTACTATAAATGAAAATCTGAATGAACAGCAACAACAAAAAACGTTGTGCTTGTGTTTGTCATCATTTACCATGGCTTTACTATAGTGAAAGTGTAGTAACATGTTTTCTTTTCATGACTTGCCTATAATCTCACATATTAAACACAATTGTGCCTGTAATCGTACTTATTAAACTCAGTTTACTCGTTCTTTAACTGTAAACACAGTCTTACTATAAATAAAAATATGAATGAAAGAAAAACAAGTCATTTTCCATAATAATAATAATAATAATAATAATTTGTTACATTTATATAGCGCTTTTCTAGACACTCAAAGCGCTTTACAGTGTCAGGGGTATCTCCTCATCCACCACCAGTGTGCAGCATCCACCTGGATGATGCGACGGCAGCCATAGTGCGCCAGAACGCCCACCACACACCAGCTTACTGGTGGAGAGGAGACAGAGTGATGAAGCCAATCAGAATATGGGGATGATTCGGAGGCCATGATGGTCAGAGGCCAATGGGCAAATTTGGCCAGGATGCCGAGGTCACACCTCTACTCTTTTCGAAAGACATCCTGGGATTTTTAATGACCACAGAGAGTCAGGACCTCGGTTTAACGTCTCATCCGAAGGATTTTCCATGCTTTTACTATAGTGAAAGTGTAGTAATCATATTTTGTTTCCATGATTTGCCTATAATCTCACATATAAAACACTATTTGCCTGTAATTTTGCATAGTAAACACATCTATTCTATTTAAAGTTTGATTTGTATTTAAAAAATATGTTTAGTTGTAGACATTGTCATTTCTAATTAACATTTAATGTGATTTTGCTATGTGTGAATGTAGTAATCAAGTTTTGTGTTTGTGTCGTGGAGCAATAAAAGCATTTCTCAATGAAGAAGACATTGAAGCGTGAGAGGCAGAGTTCCAGATGTCAAAATAAGACTTTATTGAACAGAGCAACAAAGCCGGGTCAGTGATCGCCGCATCTCCGTCTCTGTCTGTCCGGGTATCCCACCTATCTGCGCTACCAAATTTGTAGTTCCGGTTTTTTCTTGGTTATGCCTGTCTGATCCCCCACAATGATTTATTGGCCCACCTGGCCCATTTTTAATGGTGGTTTTTGGTTCAGTCAGCCATTTTTTAAAAGTAAGTGTTATTCCTCCCCCTCCAAGTTGTTATGGGTCTCCAATTAGTTGGAGGTGGTCACGTGGGACATAACTTGTATCTGTCATATGTTGGAAGTCATCCAAAGTTCATTGGTTCACTTGAGTTCACTGAAAACTTCCAGTGGAAACCACTGGTGCTGCCCCCTGGCAGGCATCTGCAATTCAATTTGTGTTGATGCAGTTTTAATCTGTGTTAAGACATCTAGTATTATAATACTCAGTATTTTGATAGATATTGATTACTGTTATAGCCATACATCATTTGTTTGAGTAGAATAGCAAAATATATATTTTTAGGATACACAATATTTGCAGATGGATTACTATTTATATAAACACAGATGTAAGTGCTACAAATAATAATTTAAATGAAAATGCAATGTTATATAGACATCCCTTACAAAAATTAATTAATTTTTTTTTCAGATTGATTATCATATGTATAACCACAGCTTTTAACTAACAATGTACTTTATTTTACATTGTCATTAATACATGCTATATGTATTTACTATAGTAATAACAGTAAATTATGCATAATTGGATGCAACTAACTGTAAACCAAACAAAACAATAATCTTATCCCTATCGTAACTGCATGTAGTAATTTCATATTCAAATATTTATATGTATAATTGTAGTGTAACACCTTTAAATGTGTAACCTTGTTTTGCTTTATTAGCAATAAAATAATGTTTAATTGTTGTAATGGGTGCCATTATTTAGTCAGCTTGAATATATATCGTTGTATCATTATAAAAAAAATTGTGTACCCTTACTGATGAGCATAAGACACTTCTTTCAAAAACATTAAAAATAGTGATGTGTCCAAACTTGTGAATGATCCTGTATTTCTGTGTTTTCTTTTATAAATGTTTTTTTTTTCATAGGAGAGCTGCTTGGTGTTGACTACCTCCTGGGTCAGACTGGACAGCTCCTGGTAGTGGACCCTGACTCAGAAGAGACAGAGAACATGCTGGAGGATGTGGATGAAGGTAAGGATGAAGAAGACGAGGGCTTCAGGGTGGACCAAACACTTGACATTACTGAGTCGAGTCTTACTGATGACCCAAGCTTCTCTCTGTCCTCCACCCAGCATGATGCCTCCTTCACGCCAGGTGCCTCAGCATCTCCTGACGAGTCTGTGGTATGTTAATATCTCATTTAATGTATGTATGTAATTATGTTTTATGTAATATTGTTAAATTTCTAGGGAAAAAATATAATTTGTGCTGACCTGTAGCTTTTTGTCTGAAGTTGACAAAAAAAATCTAGAAAAATATTTATATTTATTTGTTGTTTTTTTTGTCCCACTTCACTTTACTCATAATGTTGTTTATTTAATTATTATTTTTTTTTATTTTTCTCACAGGCTTTGCATAGTGCTGGTGTGCTGGACAAAGTGGACAGCCTTGCGGAGTATCTTGTGGAGCTCAGGAATCAGCCATCTCTGGCTCTCACCAACCATCAGGTCAGTTTCTCTTCTTGACCTATCATATGTTAACACTACCACTTGTTTTGTTTTCTCATTTGCCATGTATTATATGCTCTCTCGCCTTAGGTGAGCAATATAGTTGGCAGAACCTGCTGGATTACGATAAGAAGAAAGTGATGTTTGCTGCCAGACACCAGAGCAGGCTGGACACAGGTTCACTCCAGGGGTGGAGAGCGTGAAGAGGCATACATTCACCACCACTGCCCCACTTGCCCAGTGGCCAGATTGTTGTCGCCTGATAGAGACCATTTCAAGCTCTGTGCCATCCATAAGAGTCCAAAAAATAAAGGGGATAAAGTTTTATTTATGTGTATTGTTTTCTGCTTTCTGTTCTTTTGCACTTGCAATGAATGCACTAGTGCCATGGACATTAAGACAGTTTTATTTAAAAGTATAGTTTTGTTTTCTGTTCTTTAGCACTTTCAAAACATGCACAGGAGTCATTAATATTTTAAAGTTTTATTCATTTGTATTGTTATGTGCTTTCTTTTCTTTTCACATGCAGTTAATGCACAAGAGCCATGGACATTGGACGGTTTTATTTATATGTATAGCTCTGTTTTCTGTTCTTTTGCACTTGCAAAAAATGCACAAGAGTCATGGACAATAGAAAGTATTATTAAGAGATATTATTCTGTTTTCTGCACATGCAACATAACTATAAGAATAAAAATGTAAAATAAAAAGAATAATGAATAATTGGCTATGACTGATTGAAAAATAAAAGTTTGGTCATGATTAAATAACTCTTTTTGTATGTCTTTGTTACAGTATCATTTAACGGTTATAGGCCCTTTTAAAAATGTTGATAAATTTGGGGATTATTTAATAAATAAATTTACAATTTTTTGTACTATAAGTTTTAGAACATAACTACAGCAGAAATATATTTAAAGTGCAAAACCTTTGAATAAGATATCAATAATCAGTAATATAAATCTAATAAAATATTATTTAAATTCATTAATTCAAATAATTTCATTCTTTTGGACATCATTTATGTGATAATTACTGATAAATAAAACATTCAGTAAACACTTCAATGTATGGCAACACTAATATGAACTGGAAAGCTTGTGATCATCCTTACTCCCATATAAATGTACAGGAAAATAGAGAAAACATTTTTTTTTTCAGATAATTTATTGTAAATATACACTCCATAAACATTGCTTTGAAGTTCAAAGAGATAAAATTCCCTTTCATTTCTTTTCTCCTCATTTTTTCCTTTTTTTTCTTTCTTTTTCTCTTTTCCCCCCTTCTTCCCCCTCCTTCCTTTTCTTCACCCCCTTAACAGACTATTGTTCCCCATCTTTTATTAGGCCACTGGGGCTGTCATGCAGCTGTTTACTTTTTCTTTTAGTTCTTCATCTCATTCAGCTTCTGGATGAACAACTTTTGTGAGAGGACCAAGTGACTTTAGGTTTTCACAAACAGGCTCTGAACATCCCTCTTTTCGGGGCTCTGTCATATATATGTAACCCTCTCTCTCTCTCTCTCTGCACATTTACCGGCCTCTAGCACCGCCGCTGCTACTCTGCGTTGTGTTGTGTATGTTCGTGGTGGTAGAGATCAGACGCAGACACAAAGGGGTTCGTTGGGATCGTGGCTTGACCGTTTA